>NW_026867689.1:46527-127409 GCF_020745735.1 Hemiscyllium ocellatum
GAGGGAGAAGGGGGCGGAGAGGGGTGGGGGGTTAAGAGGGGTGTACTGGGGGGGCGCTAGAAGGTGGGGGAGGGGGCGGGGGGGGAGGAGAGAGGCGGGAGAGAGTAGTGGAGAGACGAAAGGAGAATGTTGGCTAAGTCATTTCATCATCTGTGAAACACATTGAGACCGGCGAAGTCCCTCATCCTGATAACGTTCTGGTCAGGACTCCAGTCACTAATTTGCTGCCAGGTTCTGACACATAACCAAAAACACAACAGGAGTTACACTTGCAGAGAATAAGGGAGCTACGGTTACATCAACATCAGAACACGAGGAGGCTATTTAGCTTCGTGAGCCTATTCCACCATTCACCCAAATCATGGTCATCTTCATCATCATGACAAATCCCTGTCTTTGTCCCATAATCCTTCAGCATTTTCATTCCAAATCTACCAACATCAAATTTGAAATTTGCAAATAATTTCCAATCAATCGCTGTTTGTGGAGCTTTATCAAACTATCCATTTCTGTGTATAAAAGTGTTCCCCGTTATCACACCTCAATGTTCTGACTCGAACACTTTATCTGTTTAATCTTTCTTCTTAAGTTAAGCCTTGGAATCCAAATATCACTTCAGTAAATCTACACTGCACTTCCCCTCAGAGGGATACTCTCCTTCAGCCATGGTGCCCAGCCCTGACAGCTTGGTCTAACTAGGTTCGGATTTGCTGAAGCACGACTTCTAATCCTTTGGTATCTCGTCTTCTTTCGAGACCAATGTCAACATTCCACCGGCCCCTTGGTCACTTTCCTGAACCTGTTTGAGACATTTTCGTGAACTATACAGCTAGATCAATCCCACGTAGTTTCTTTGGACTCCACTCTCTCTCTATTTTCACAATCACAAAATATCCGATTTTGATCCAACCTCTCACTAGTCGACACAAACTCATCTGTCGTTTTTTTTTCATTTCCTGAATCCATCAAGATTGCTTTCTAATGCTGTGCTTCCATCTACCGACACTTGGAATCGCTGTCATCTGCAGAATGGCCCCAAATGTTGAATGTGGCTTTCCTTTCATTATGAATAGTGAATAATTAGGGCTCCAACATCGAAACATGCAGGATATCACTAAACATATCCTTCCAATTAGAATACCTCTTACTATCTGCACAAATGTCTCTTGTTCAAATCAAATTCCTCTTCAAAAATATCTTTTGCATCTTATTACCTTTAATGAACAGTAGAAAGGTGTAAATTCAGGGACATTCTTCACAGTCAAATTTGCCTTGTGTTTATCTGATTGGGGGAGCAAGGAATCCCAGTAAATATTAATCGTTGTCTTCACTATATGGGAACTCGATCACAAAGATTAACAATGTCAAGTATTTATTCTCCTTCATGATTTATAAACTCTGGGCACATTGTGACCGAGTGGTACTCGCTTTTTTTTTCAGAAACACAGGCCCTGCCCAACTGTTGGCTCACACTTGTTACACCATATGGTCCTCGTCCTCTCCATCTGAATCTCATGGCAAGGTACCTCGAACATGGAGAGGAGCAACTATTCCAAGCACTGAGATCCCACTAATTGGTAACACCACTCACCCTAATCCATAAGAGAAGCCGACTGGTCCCGCACTATGTCCACATCTGAACCATCCTGCTGGCTGCGTTCCTTCCCCACATGAAAGTGGTGTTGGCTCTCTGGTGGCAGAAGGGAACGGAAGGATTTCTCTTCAATCTCATCTTTAGTCATTGGCTCGTCAAACTTATGGGAGTACTCAGTGGCAACAGAAGCAGAGGCTGTAGAGACAATAAATGATTGACATTGTTCTTTGTTATTTTCCATTGCTAACTGAAAGGTTTCGAACTTGAACTTGAAGTTAAGGGCTGAGCTAGAATCCTTGGATTAACTATCTGCTCAAGGAGCAGAGTGGGGTTACAATTATTGATTCAACACAACTTTGATATTGAATCATACATTGTTTAAGTTTCCTTGTGCACAACCACAGATCCAGGGGAAACACAAGGAACTTGGATTGAATAGGTTAAGCTCATGACTGAATAAAGGAATCTTGAATTAATGCAGTGCAAGACATGTGCCTATTTGACCCACATACCCTTTGGGTAGGGAAGGAGTGCTAACGTAGCAAAGGATTTGATTGATTCAAATCATCTAACTGAAGAGACACATTTCCCTGCTTAAGTCATGAGATCATTGGAAGGACAAAACATCATTTCTGGTTAAAGAATTCACCTTTCTCACCAGGTAATGAAGGCACACTGTCTCTGCAGATTGAGTTGTTGGCCACTGTTTGAACCACCTCCTCAGTAGAGCTATTTCCCTTTTGTGTGGCCAGAGGTTCTGCTTTTCTCCAAGAATGGTAAGGGTGAGCTGTCTTGTTTACTGCTGCCGCTGCTGCTCCTAGAGAAATGGCACAGAACAACACAGATGCATCGTTTCAGGACACAAAAACAGGTTCTCAGTATCTGTGATTTACACAGGCTTCCTTCCCAACCTAAACCCATCAACATAGTTTTCTTTGATTTTTTGTATTCCAAGCTCCTCCTTGAATTCATCTGTTATTTGCTTCAATTATTCCTGATGAAGTAAGTTCCACATTCAAACGCCTTTTTGGTCCAGACTTTGTCGCCCTCTGCAAATTCCCTGTTAGATTTAATAGTGATTACAATTATATCCACAGATCCAGTGGATTCTGTCATTCGCAAGCAGAAACATCTTTTCCATGTCTACCCAATCAAACGTAACTGGACCATGTCACTCTTTTACAATGAGACAAGACTGCCCAATCTTACTTGATGAATTCAAATTCAGTTTGAATATAATTCCAGTAATTTTCTTTATCTTACCTACTGCCTCTACATCCATATTACAATATGAAGATCGGAACTGCTTGCAGTGCTCCAAGGGTGATCTGTCCATGGTTCTACACATATCGAACACATTTCCATTCTGTCATCCCAGAAATAAACCCATGATCTACTTTTCTATTTAACCACACAAACTGGTGCCATTTGCTGCCAGTGATTCATTGCTATCTCCAGATCCCTCTGCTCTATTTAAGGACATATTTCCAAAGAGGAAGTGGTCTCTTTATTCTTTTGACCACAGTGTACTACCTCACACATGGGTGGAGGTTAATCTTCCACAGCTTTGACTGCAATATTCCCTTAACCAAATCTTCCCAACAGTAAGTCTTCCTAAAAACAAAACGCCAACATATTAATGTACTTAATCTCGTCAACTATTTCTTATTTGAAAAGCTCTAACTGTCGAGCTCAGTTTTGAACAAACATCCTCTGCCACAGTTATCAAAATGCTACAAGCTGAACGACAACCACTATTTACATTCATATTCATTGCAGCCTAAGAATGAGAGGTGGTATCATTGAGGGTCTATAAAATGGTCAAGGGATTGACCAAGTAGAGGCAGAGAAGATGATTCAATCTACAATGAGTCGTCCTAAGTTTACAATGAAGGGAAAGTTGGAGGAATTACTTCTCTCAGAGGATGGTGAACCTGGGGAATTCCCTATCTCAGAACACTGTGGATTCTGGGACATGAAGTAAATTTAAATAAGAGACACACAGACGTTTAATCAGTAATGGGTTGAAGAGTTAAGGAGGGCTGGCAGGAAAGTGGTGTTCAGGCCAAGGTGAGATTCACAATCAAGCTGCCTAAATTTTAAACATGAACACTTCTTAATAGTTCACTCGATCCTAACGAAATATTTTGTGCAAAACAAATCACATGATACATAGTTATTCAGAGAACAAAACAAGTTTGTTCATTGAAGAACCCAGAGGAAAAGGTGATGAAACAATGTGAGTTTGATATACCTCAGTCAGCATTTCAAGTGCATTCTCTGCATAAATTCTCCTTTTCCTCCTCGAAGTATTCAACTTCTTGAATAATTGAGAGAATGAAGTCACAGTTGTACAATACAAAAATGAGACCCTTCAGTCCAACTCGCCCATGCTGACCAGATATCCTAAACTAATCTAGTCCCATTTGCCAGCATTTGTTCCATATCCATCTTAGACCATAAGACCATAAGACATAGAAGTGGAAGTAAGGCCATTCGGCCCATCGGGTCCACTCCGCCATTCAATCATGGCTGATGGGCATTTCAACTCCACTTACCAGCGTTTTCCCCGTAGCCCTTAATTCCTCGAGGCAACAAGAATCTATCAATCTTAAACACTTTCTATTGAATATCAGTTTATTTTACTTTATCAGCACTTGAAATATTGACTTATTTTTCTCCAAACATTGGTTAAAGAAATCATAACTTCATTCATCCAAGTTAATTTTGTAATCTTTCACAAAGAAACAAGTGAGAACAACATATAGGTGAGTGCAAACCAAAATACTGCAGCTGTGCGATATCTGGGAACACTCTAAACGTGAGGCACTGATACTTTGGTGTAACTTGTAGTCTGGCCAAATTGCAGCAAAAAGCTGTTCAATTTTATCAGCAAACTATTGAATAAAATCCTCCTTGCACAATAATGAGGCAGCATTTTGGGATGTCATTTTTAATATATATTATTTTCAAAGTTACCCACAATTAATAGTGATCACTTGGTGCTGTCTGCCTAACACAGTACGAAAAGGAATTAACAGAAAAAAAAACATTATAACCCAAATTCAGAGACACAAATTCATTGGTATTGCATGGGTCCAGCATTTTATAAGTAATTGATTTTTAAAGATAAATAGATACATTTACTAACTATATTGAAACACAGCTGCAAATGTGTTGCTGGTCAAAGCACAGCAGGCCAGGCAGCATCTCAGGAATAGAGAATTCGACGTTTCGAGCATAAGCCCTTCATCTGCAGACCTCATTTTTTACTACTATATTGAAACACAGTCAAGTTTCTCACTGAACAGTGACTGGATTGGACAGAGTCTGCATGGATTTAAGAGAGGGGAATCATACTTAGCAAATCTACTGAAAGAATCCACAGAGTCTAATATTAAAGTAAGAAATTGCAGGACAGTTAGGAAAGCCGATCATCAAACATGGTCGACTGGGTTTTGTGAAAGAGAAACTATATTTGACAAAGTTGCGACAGTTCATTGAGGAGATAACAAGCAGGGCTGATAAAGGGCAATCCAATGATGTTCTGTATTTGGATTTTAAAAATGCATGTGATAATATGCTACATAAAAGTTAATTGCACAATTTAGGAGCTCATGGTATCAGTGTAATGTATTAGCATGGATTGAGGATTGGTTAACCACGCTGACTGTTGCTGAGTCCTAACTTGCAGTGCTGTATCCAATGTTAGCTCCCATATTTAATAAAGGATAAACCAACATCGGAGAACATTCAAAAAAGATTCACTTAGCTGTTTCGTGGACGAAAGGGTTGACCTATCAATAGATAAGCAGGGGTGATCTTATGGAAACAAGATTCTGAGGAGCTTGACAGGGTGGATGTTGACTAGATCTTCTTGCACCAATGAAGTCTTAAACTAGGGGACATTGCACAAGGGAACATTCATTTTAGAAAAATTAAAGATTTTTTTTCTCTCAGTGAATGGCAAGAATTTTCTCACACAAACAATTGTGAAAGTTAAATGTGGGAGGGGAATGGTTGGGTTACTCTTTGGAGGGTTGTTCTGGCTTGTTGGGCTGAAGGGCCTGTTTCCACACAGTAGGGAATCTATGATTCTATCTTAAATAATTTTTAAAAAGGGCAGATAGATTTTTGAAATATTGAGCAGTTGAGGGCTATGCGGATCAAGCATAAAAGAGGTGTTGAGGTCTGGGTTGGCCCAGCCATGATCTGATAGAATGGGGGAACAAGCTGAAAGGGATGAATTGCCTCCTCCTGCTCCGATTCCCTGAGGCTCCGTTTCATGATTTCCTTGTCTCCAAAGAAGAGCGTAATACAATGTGCTAAAGATCTCAGATGTTGTGAAAATGGGGTGTTTATGTACAGATTCAGATGGCATTGATTCATCAGTCACAGCTATACAGTCATGAGGAGGAAGGCAATGCCCTCCATGAATAAAGGAAATCTACTGCAGAGCTCATTGTTACCCGCAGGAACATGACCCAACATATTGGCAAAAGCAGGATACACTGCGCATGCTCCAGCCAACAAAGGGACTCCGGGTGATTGATGTCAGCATCGGACCAATGAAAGGACAGTGGGCAGAGCTGGATGTCGGTCCTCCAACCAATCAAAGTGAATGAAGGGCGGAGCTATTGTGAACCATGTGATCACCCTCGCGCGCGGCGCAGAGTCGCTGTAATAAATGCTCGGGAAGTTATGGAGAGGAAGAATACGGTAAGGAAAGAAATAAACAGGGAAACTGGAGAAAAAACTGTGTTGTTATGAGTGGAGAGGTTTTACAAACAAGCTGTGCACGTCGGAAAACACAAGTTTGAATGTTCCAGCCCCGTGTTTGCTGAAAATGAGGAATGGCCTCAGCGTCAGGCCTGAGTGAGCGCCGCCATCTTTATTCGGGACGATTCACTGGACACGTGCGCGGCCGCCATCTTTGTAGGGGGCAAGGTGCAGCCAGGCGCATGTGCAGCCTGTCTCTGGTACAGAGACATTGTGATGACAGCAGCCAATCCTGCTCTGATTCACCTCTGGGCTCCCTCAGGACCACTTTGTCAATGTCCAGCTTCCTCAGTCTCCAACCATGGGGGTATGTTTGGTCTGTTTAATACTGTATTATTACTTTTATAGACCATTTGTAAATGAGTTTTTCACTGTGGCCCAGCCCCTGACCATGTGTTGCTCTATCATTAGATTACTTTTTTCTTGAATATTTTTGACAAGAATTCCTTTTTCCAATAAGCAAATGTATTTTCCTTCCATTTCTGACTATCAAATTCTGCACCATTTTCATTCCCTGTAACCCGTTTTGCATTCCCTGAAACATCATGTGTATTTCTCCTTCCACAGATCCCAGTGATTAATGCCAAAGCCCTGTTGCCTGGGGAGAGGGTGATGTTTGACTTTCTTGTACAGCTGCAGTTTGTGTGGTGAAGGTGCTCCCACAATGTGGTTGGGTAAGAGACATTACAGATTATTCATTACAGCAACAGTGATGATTTGAAGATAATGTCCAAATCAAGAATAGTTTGTAGTTTTATCATCATGCTTATAATTTCACAAAAATACGATTGAGAACTTTAGATATAAGGCCATATATAGAGATATTTGGTCAGGTGTCCAAAACAATTGCCAAAAAGCAGATTTTGAGGGATGTCTTAACGGTGGGAAGCAGACCTGTGAGGTTTTGTCTGCAAATTCCAGGTCATGGTGCTTTGGCAACTGTAGAATCAGCCACACAGTTGAAGTAATGAGTTAACAAGTTGTTGGGAGTCTCAAAGAAAATGAGTTGTCGAGGTCTCAAAGGATGTGTGGTGCAGGGAGCTAGGGATAATCACAGCCAGGAATCAAATCAAGAATGAGAATTTTAAATTGTTGCTGCTTATGAATAGGATCCTTTTGACAGATGAACATGTTTGGGAAGAAGTGAGCACATGGGCAATAGAGTTTGCAATTTTTCCTTGAGATTACAGGAAGGTTGAATTTGGGAGGCTGGCCAGGAGTGTGTTTGGATAATTAAGTCTGGAGATAACACACAATGGATGAGAGTTTGAGTATATGAGCTGAGGTGAGGGTGGAATCAGCTAGAAATAGTGGTGTTGGAGTGGAACTGAGCTGTCACTCTCACCTCGCCTCTGGGATTCAGCTGGTTGTCAGGTTGTGAATCAGGCGGTAACATATCGGGAACTGAGTTTCCCTGGTGGAGCCTAAAATGAGAGTCACTCAGCCAGCTGTTGCTGAGCAGCTGCTGCTTGGTAGCCCTGTTGATAACATCTTCCATCACTTTACTGCTGATCGAGTGTGGACTGACAGAGGGAAATTTCCTGAGTTGGATTTGCCCTGTGTTTTTGTGTTGTACATGCCTGGGCAATGTTCCACATTGTCAGTAGATGCCAGTACTGGAGCGGTACGTTGTTTGGTGGGTGGCAAGTTCTGGAGCACAAGCTATCAGTATTATTGCCAGAATATTGGCAGGACCCACAGCCTTTACACTACTTAACCATTTCTCGGTATTATTCAAACTAAATTGAACTGGCTTAAAGCTCACATCTGTGATGTTAGGAAACACTGGAGAAGGCCGAGATGAATCATCCCACTTTGCAACTGGCTGAAAATTGCTGCAAATGCTGTCATCTTATCTTTTGCATGGATGTGTGAGACCTTTCTATCAGTAAGGGTGGGGATATCTGTGGTGCTTCCTGCAATGAGTTGTTTAATTGTCCATTACCATTCACAACTGGGTGTGGCAGAACTGCAGAGCTCTGATCTGATCCATTAGTTGTGGGATCATTTAGCTCTGTTGCTTGCTGCTGATGCTGTTTGAAATGCAGATGGTCCTGTTTGGTAGCTTCACCAGTTTGGCCCTTCATTTTTAGGTATGCCTGGTGTTGCTCATGGCATGCCCTCCTTTACTGTCTATTGTGATGGGTGATAGCCGGACTTACAAACTCACGAGATTACAAATTGTGCTGGAGTACAGTTTTGCTGCTGTTGATATCCCACAGTGCCTCAGAGAGATCCAGTTTGAGATCCTACATCTCTTCAAAGTCTGTCCCATTTAGAACGGTGATAGTGCCACTCAACACAATGGAGGTTTTTCTCAACTTTAAGGCAAGACTTTGTCTGCAAAAGGAATGTGTGATGGTCGCTCTCGCAGATACTGTCATGGACAGATGTATCTGCAGTTGATCAATTCATAACAATGAGATCTAGTATGTTTTTCCCTCTTGTTGGTTCCCTCACCACCCACTGCAGACTCAGTTGAGCAGCTATATCCTTTAGGACCTGACCAGCTCAGTCAGTAATTCTGTTGCAGAGCTAGTCTCGATTGTGGACATTGAAATCCTGTACCCAGAGTACGTTTGACACCATTTCATTGCCTCAGTGCTTCCTCCAAATGTTGTTCAACATGAAGGAGAAGTGATTCATCAGCCAAGGGAGGACGGTACGTGGTAATCAGCAGGAGCCATGAGATTTCCTGGTGTCCGGAGTCAATGCTGAGCACTCCCAGGGCAAATCCTCCCTGTCTGTGCCACCACCTCTGCCTGGTCTGTCCTGCTGGTGGGACAGGACATATCCAGAGATTTCAGGAGAAAGTGAAGACTGCAGATGCTGGAGATCAGAGTCGAGAGTGTGGTGCTGGAAAAGCACAGCAGGTCAGGCTGATGAAGGGCTTAGGCTCGAAACATCGATTCTCCTTCTCCTCGGATGCTGCCTGACTGTTGTGCTTTTCCAGCAACACACTCTCGATATCTAGGGATGGTGATGGTGGTATCTGGTCATTGTCTGTAAGATTTGATTCCGTGAGTATGAGTATGTCAGGCTGTTCCTTGATTGGTCTGTGAGACAGCTCTGCATATTTTGGCACCAAATTCCAGATGTTAGTCTGGAGGACATTGCACCATCGAGCGGGCTGATTCTGTGGTTGTATTTTCTGGTGCCTTGTTAGATACCGAGTGGGCCACCCAGTTCCATTCCTTTGTTGAGACTTTGCAGTGATTAATACAGTGAGTAGCTGGCTGGGCAACTGTCAGGTTGGCAGGAGTTTTTTTTCACCATTGACAATGGTTCCATGGAGATCAGGAGATTCCTAATTCCAGTTATTTTTTCTTGAATTCAGATTCCAACATCTGCCAAGATGGGATTCGAACCAGGACTTCAGTCGTTTGTTTTAATATTTTGGATAAAAGTTAAATACATTAGGTTTGTTCACTCATTTTAAATATCACTAACCCTGGTTTTGTTACTTTGTAAAACACTGTCCATCATCCTGTCTCCTCCATCCTTCCCTCCAACAACAAGAGCAAGGAGCACATGGAGTTTCTCTGTCACTAAGGCTGAGATAATCCGATCAGCTGCCTCTGCTGCTTCCCTCCCTCCCACTAGCCCGCCGAGCCAAACTGCCTCACATGGTGTTCCTGATTTTTGTCCTAAACTTACTTCTTTCTCCAGTCTCGGGTCAAGCCTTATCAGAGCTCAACTTGACCCTTTATCCTCATCTCGCTAAACTCACTTGCCAACTCTCTTTCCTCCGCTGCCTCCTCATCACTCCCCCTCGCCAATTCATAGATACTGTTCCTTGTTCTGTTTGTTGGACATTTTTCGTTATGTCCTTCTCTCCCATTCTGTGAAAAACTAATATTTGACCTCACCGTTATTGGAAAGTCCTGCTCCATCTCCACTCTCCCTATCCTTTCTGAATTCCTTGCATTTGGTGTCCCTCAACGATTTATCCTTGGTCTCTCCTGTATCTCACCTACATAGTACCAGGAGGTGATTTCATCCAAAAACACTGTGTTAGGTTTGACATGTACACTGACAATGCCCAGCTCTCCCTCCCCATCATCCCTCTCCATTACTCCACTGTTACTCAGTTATCAAACTGCTTACCACCCTCCCACTACTCGATTAGGTGCAATTTCCTCCAATGAAACATTGACACGGTTAAACCCATTGCCTTACCTTTACCTTTCTGCTGAGCCCCTCCCTCCTACTGGGAACTCTGAGGCAGGATGACTCTCTTCACAATATTGCTGTTATATCTGACCCCAAGGTGACCTTCTGGTCAGACATCCACGCAATCACAAACACCAGGAATTCCAATCTCTTAAACGTTGCTTTTCTCCACCTCACCCCAGCTCCATTGCTACTGAAACCCCTTACCCGTGTCTGTGTCGCCTTAAACTTGAATCCAAAACAGAACCCTTGATTCCGTGACTCAGAATCTGGTTTCAGACTCCCCTCCCAGTATTTACCCTCCGACACATCCTCTCTGTATTTATCCTGTCAAACCCCTTAAGAATCCCATCTGTCTCAGTGCGATCACCTCTTTCTCCAAAATCCAGTGAGTAGAGTCCCAACCTTTTCAGCCTTTATTTAAAAGATAATCCCTCCAAACCAGGGATCATCTCATTGATTCTTCCCTGAAATGCCTCCAATAAAGTGACACATTTCCTTATCTAAAGGGACCAAAACTGCTCTCCATACTGCAGATACGGTGGTCTCACCAGCACTTCCACACGTTACTCTCAGGAATATACTCCAAACTCTAATACTGAAAACCTTTGAAACAAAACATTCCATTCCCCTTCCTGATTCCCTGTTGTAACTGTGGTAGCTTTCTGTGTTTCCTGAACAATTACCCCTGGTCCCTTTGTGGTGCAGCGTTCTACCATTTAAATAGTACTTTGTTCTTTTATTATCTCTTACAAAATGAGCAACTTCCCATTTTCACAAGTTAATCCCCATCTGGCAACTTGTTGCCCCCTTCTCCTGTGCATCTCTCTCTTTTCATAATCCTCTTCGACCTTAACAGTTATGCCTTTTCTAGGAGATATCCCCCCTTCCCATTCTTCCAAATATTTACTGGGAGCACTGCGCAGTGGGAAGCAGACAGAGTTTCTATCTTTTTCGGGATACACTTTGGAGTGATTGAGAGGATCTTCCTACCCATTGGTCAGGATGGAGACAACTTGCCCATCGTTGCCTTTCACACCCATGTCATTGATGAGGCAGAGCAGCAGCACGGAATGAAAGAAAAGAAAGAAATTCCTGTTTCCCATATCTCACTGACGCTTGGATCATTTTCTCCAATGTGCCAAAGAACTGCTGTGTTCAGTCACATGAGATCCCAGGGCGGAATCTCCTAGAAACCCACAGATTTCCCCTTGAATTGACTGCTGATGTCCTCAAGGGGTAATATGTACAGTAATCCTGGGCCACGAGGAGGGAATGGTGTGAGTTTCTCACTTGAACTGATAGTGACAGATTTTATAAACTTGTATTGCAGGGTATTACAGGTGGACATTCAGATGGTAATCTCAGTAAATATTCTGCCAAACTCTGAATTACTCAATACATCAGGATCTGGATATTTGCATTGTGTGTGTGTGTGTGAGTATTGTGTTCCAGATCAATCCCATTTGCTGCTTAAAAATTCTCCTTTGAATCATCGCATTCTCTCAAAAGGTCTCCCCAAACCCTCAATGTGTCATGTAATCCTTTTATGATGACCTGATGAGTGTAAGGTTTATTATTCGAATGTGTAATTTTTGTATAAGGATGTCTCAGAGACGGAGCAGAATATTCTTAAAGGGGAGAATAACCATTTTGAGGGGAGGCTGTTGCTGATTGGTATCAATGACATAGGGATAGAAGAGTTCACTTTATTGGATCATTGGAATCTCTTGTGGTGTAGAATTGACCTCCATCAGAAGGATGGATTGTACTGGCACTGGAAGGGAACAGTTGCTAGTGCTATTCAGGAGGCATTAAGCCAGTGAAGGAATGTGGGTAAACCCAGAGAGAGAGAGTGAGGGAAGAGCTAAGTCAGACGTCAAACAGTCAAGGTAGACCAGGGCGAGGCACAGAATGAGCAGTTACACTGCATTTATTTCAATGCAGGAGGCCCGATAGGCCGGGCAGAGGAGCTCAGGGTATGGTTTTGAACATGGCACTGGGATATTACAGCAATTACAGAGGCATGACTTAATGATGGATAGGACCAGCAGCTTCATGTTCCAGGGTATAGATGCTATAGCAAAGATAGAAAGGGGGCAACAGAGCAGGAGCAGAGGTATTTTTGATTAGGGATAACTTTACAGCTGGGCTTCAAGAGAGTATTCCTGGGAATACATCCAGGCAGGTTATACAGGTGGAACTGAGGAATAAGAAAGGGATGATCTCCTTATTGGGATGGTACTATTGCCCCCCCCCCCCCTTCCCCAATAGTCAGCAGGGAGTTGAGAAGTAAATTTGCTAAGAGATCACTTATCTGTAAGAATAGTATGGTTGTGTACAAGACTTGACCTTCTTTGTTATTCATTCACAGGATGAGGGTGTCACTGACTGGGCCCAAAGGGCAGTAAAGAGTCAACCACATTGCTGTGGGTCTGGAGTCACATGTAGGCCAGACCAGGTAAGGATGGAAGATTCCTTCCCTGAAGGATATTAGCAAATCTGATGAGGCTTTTTTTACAATAATCAACAATGGATTCATGGTCTTTAATAGAATCTTAATTCCAAATTTTTATTGAATTCACATTCAACTGCCTGCTGTGACTGGATCCAAACCCTGGACCCCAGAACGTTATCTGGATCATCCATCTAGTGATAATCTCACTAGGCCATTTGGCAGGGGTGAGTGACTGAGGTATCTGTGGGGCATCACATCAGCACCAAAGATCCCATGGTCTCTGCGGCATATAGAAAGCGCTGGGGAGGGAAATACATCCCTGGTGGTGGGGTCTGACTGTAGGTAGCAGACATAGCAGAGGTTAATGGAGATTATTGGGTGGCCGGTGAGGACCGGGGGATTATATTCTTATTCAAAGTTTGGGAGAAGATTTGTAGCTTGGGTGCTCGTTGTTGTGGTTCTGTTCGCCGAGCTGGGAGTTTTTGTTGCAAACGTTTCGTCCCCTTTCTAGGTGACATCCTCAGTGCTTGGGAGCCTCCTGTGAAGCGCTTCTGTCGTGTTTCCTTCGGCATTTATAGTGGCTTGTCTCTGCCGCTTCCGGTTGTCAGTTGCTGTCCGCTGCAGTGGCTGGTATATTGGGTCCTAAAGACAATTCCTCCAGGGAATTCCTAGAGGCATGGCACTCATCCACTGATTCTATCAACAAACACATCGACCTGGACCCAATATACCGGCCATTGCAGCAGACAGCAACTGACATCCAGAAGCAGCAGAGACACGCCACTATAAATGCCGAAGGAAACATGACAGAAGCGCTTCACAGGAGGCTCCCAAGCACTGAGGATGTCACCTAGAAAGGGGACGAAACGTTTGCAACAAAAACTCCCAGCTCGGCGAACAGAACCACAGCAACATTATATTCTTATTATGGTTGGAGGGGTGGGGGGAGGGCAGAGATACAGGAAGTGGAGGATATGCGTTGGAGTGCATTGTTGATCAAGTGGGAGGGAAATGTGGTCCTTGAAAGAGTAAACCTTTCTGGGATGTCCTGGAGTGGAATTGCTTCTCCTGGAAGCAGATATGGCAGAGGCGGAGGAATTGGGAGTACAGGATCACGTTTTTACAGGAATGTACTCGAGGGTAATCAGGAGAGCAAAGAGAGGACTTGAAATATCTCGAGGAAATAGTTGAAGGAGAATCCAAAGAGATTCTACAAATACATTAACGATAAAATAAAAACCAGACAGAGAATAGGACCCCTTAAAGTTCAACAAGGCCATCTATGGAACAACAGGAGGTGGGAGAGATACTATGCTATTCTATTCTAGAGAATTTGGAGAAATAAATAGTGATAACATGAAAAGTGTCTATATTATAGAGGAGGAAGTACTGGATGTCTTAAAAAGTAGCAAGGTGGATAAATCCCTGAGACCTGATCAGGTGTATCCCAGAAATTTGTGGAAAGCTAGGAAGGTGATGGCAGTGCCCCTCCCTGAGGTACTTATATCATTGTTTGTGACGGATGAGATGCTGGAAGATGGGTGCCACTATTTAAAAAAGGTGGTAAGGAAAGGCTAGGGAACAAGAGAACAGTCAACCTAACGTCAGTGGTAGGTAAGTTGTTGGAAGGGATTCTGAGGGACAGGATTTACATGTATTTGGAAAGACAAGGATTGATTAGGGATAGTTAACATAGCTTTGTGTGTGGGAAATTCTCTCTTTCTCTCTAACTTGATTGAGTTTTTTTGAAGATGTGACAAAGATGATTGATGAAGACAGACTGTGGACGTTGTCTATATGGACACTGAATGATGTCCACAAAGCAGACTGGTTAGCAAGGTTAGATAACATGAAATGTTGGGAGAACTAGCCATTTAGATACAAAACTAGCTTGAAGGTAGGAGGCATAGGGTGGTGATGGAGGGTTTCTTTGCGGACTGGAGGCCTGTGAGCAGCAGTTTGCTACAGGAATGGATATTGGGTCCTTAAATAATTGACTTGGATGTGAATATATGAGGTATGGTCAGTGGGTTTACAGAAGACACCAAAATTGGAGGTGTAGTGGACAGTGAAAAAGGTTAGTTCAGAATGTAACAGGATCTTGACCAGATGGGCCATTAGGGTGAAATGGCAGACTGGATTCAATTTAGACAAATGTAAGCTGTTGTATTTTGGAAAGGCAAAAGAGAGCAGGACTTGTACGCTTAATGGTAAAGTCCTTGGGAATGTTGCTGTACATAGAGACCATAGAGTGCAGGTTCATTGTTCCTTGAAAGTAGATTCGCAGATAGGCAGACTAGTGAAGGTGATGCTTGGTATGCTTATATTTATTGTTCAATGCATTGAGTACAGAAGCTGGGACATCAAATTGTGGTTGGACAGGACATTGATTACGCCATTTCAGGAACTCTGTTTTAAGTTTGAATTACCCTGTTCTGGAAAGGATGTTATGAATCCTGAAAGAGTCCCGACAAGATTTACAAAGACTTTGCTAGGGTTGGAGGATTTGGGCTACAGGGAGAGGCTGAATAGGCCAGGGTTAATTTCCCTGGAGAGTCAAAGACTGAGAGGTGACTTCATGGAGATTTATAAAATCATGAAGAACATGAACAAAGTGAACAGCCAGGGTCTTTTCCTCCCAGTTAAGTGGGTTCAAAATAAGATCAAATGGGCTTAAGTTGAGAGGGCAAAGATTTAAAACGGATCTCAGGTGCAAAGTTTTCAAGCTGTGTGTGGTGTGTGTGTGGACTGAGCTGCCAGATGATGTAGTGGAGGCTGATACAATTACAACATTTGAAAGGCATCCGATTGGGTACATGAATACGGAGAGTTTCCAATGAAACAGACCAATTGCTGGCAAATGGGGCTCCATTTGTTAAGGATTCCTAGTTGGCATGGACAAATTGGACCAAAGGTCTGTTTCTGTGCTGTACATCTCTATGACACTAATAAATGAACATAAAATGTGTTCCTCTTTTGTGGAGAGCTAGCAGAAGCACAGGTAATTGTCCTTGGAGCTGAGAAGGTTAAGCAGTGATTTTGACCAGGTGCACATTTGTTTCTAGAATATTAAATTTGCAGAGAGAGGGGAATTGTTAACAATGTCACAATTTTAGTAACTATTTTCAGGTAATTGTTTGCCAATGTGAATATGTGAACATTATTTTATTCAGTGAGTTCTGAGCATCTGGAACAGTCTGAATAGCAGCTGGACACCGACTCAGCAGTTATTCATAAACAGATTTGGAATTTTACTTTTTAAGGAAAGATTTGGGGGGCAACGGGCAAATGGGAAGGGAATTGGAGCATCTCCAGAGGGAGAGAGTACAGCCCCAATGGGCTGAATAGCCCCCAGCCCCTGTGCTCTGTGATACTGCCCCATTGACTGTGAATGATGAAGCTCATCCCATGGCAGAGAGAGGGAGGATCCCACCACTTGCCTCACCGTGTGGCCCCGGATGGTTGATGTCAGCGCAGGCCAATAGGGGGCAGAGGGCAGTACTGGAGGACCAGATCGTACCAGTTTGTCCTCCAACCAATCGGAGTGAATAAGGACATCCTCAAGGCTGGAACTAAAGAAAGGCACATATCGCAGAGATTTGAGAAACTGGAGGACATGAGATAGGGAGCGTTCTGTGGCTGGTGAGGAATTATATAAATAAGGAAGAGTTGTGAGGCTGGATGAGGTGACAGTGATCGGGAGAGTTGTGAATGGCGGAATTTGGAGTTTGTGAGAATTGGAGTCATAATGTTATCCAGCAAGGAAACAGGCCCTGTGGGCCAACCAGTCCATGCCGACCATAATTCCAAACTGAACTAATTGTACCTGCCTCCGCTTGGTCCACATCCATCCAACTATTTCCTATTTATGTACTTATCTGAATGTCTTTTCAATATTGTAACTGTATTCACAGCTACCACTTCCTCTGGAAGTTCATTCCACACGTTTTTTTTTTAAAACCTTAATGTCTTTTCTCAAATCTTTCTTATTTCTTCTCAAAATGAATGCACCCGAGTTTTGAATCCCCCTCTCCCCCGGCTATTCACCCTGTCTACACTCTTTCTAATTTTATAAACCTCTAATAAGGTCACCCCTCAGCCTCGTGCACGCCAGTGAAAAAATTCCCAGCCTATCCAGCCTCTCCTTAGAACACAATCCCTCCATTCATGGCAACATGCTGGTAAATCTCTTCTGAACCTGCTCCAATTTAATAATATCCTTCTTATAACAGCACAACCAGAACTGGACAGAGTATTCCAGAAGTGGCCTCCCCAACGTCCTGCACATCCTCAACATAACGTCCCAACTCCTGTACTCCAAGGTCTGAGCAATGAAGGTCAGTGTGCTGAGCACCTTCTTAACCACCCTGTCTACATGTAACACAAACTTCAAAGATGTGAAGCCCTTGGTCTCTTTGTTCCCATATCACTACTCAAGGCCCTATTTTTATTGAATGTAAGTCTGCCCTCATTTGTTTCGTCAGGTTGTTATATTTTGCATTTATTCCAATCCAAAAAAATTGAGTATAAAGGCAGTAGGAGTATAATTAAGAGGGAAATCAGGAGGCAAAAAAGGGACGTGAGATAGCTCTGGTGAATAGGGTTAAAGATAATCCGAAGGGCATTTGTAAATACATGAAGAGCAAAACGCTAACTAGCAAGAAAATAGAGACCCTCAAAGATCAGCAAGGCAGCCATTGTGTGGAGCTGCAGGCAATGGGCGGGATAGGCGAACAAGTATTTTGCATCAGTGTTTACTGTGAAGAAGTACATGGGAGATATAGAATGTGGGGAAATAAATGGTGACATCTTGAAAAATGTCCATATTACAGAGGAGGAGGAGATGGATGAGTGGCTAAGGAGCTGGTGCAGGGGAAAAGGATTCACATTTTTGGATCATTGTGATCTCCTCTGGAGTAGAGTTGACCTGCATAAGAAGGATGGATTGTACCTGAATTGGAAGGTATCTAATATTCAGACATGGAGATTTGCTAGTGATACTCGGGAGGCATTAAACCAGTGAGGGAGTGGGTGTGAACCCAAGAAGATGGTGAGAAAAGAGGTAAGTCTGAGGCTGGTACAGTTCAGAAGTCAAATAGTCAAGGCAGGCAAGGGCAAGGCACAGAAGGAGGTAGAACCGAGCAGTTGCCCTGCATTTAATTCAATGCAATAGGCCTGACAGGGAAGGCAGATGAACTGAGGGTATGGTTTCGAACATGATACTGGGATATTATAGCAATTACAAAGGCATCACTCAGGGATGGATATGACTGGGACCTTAATGTTCCAGGGTATAGATGCTATAGGAAGAATAGAAAGCGGGACAGGAGAGGAGGGGGACTGGCATTTTTGATTCGGGATAGCATTATGTTTTTGCTTAGGGAGGATATTCCTCGGAGTATGCCCAGTGAGGTTATTTAGGTGGAACTGGGAAATAAGAAAGGGATGATCACCTTATTGGGGTTTTCTGCATGGGTTTCATCTGGGTCCTCTGGTTTCCTCCCACAGTCCAAAGATGTGCAGGTTTGGTGAATAATCCAGAATGAATTGTCCATAATGTTCTGGGATGTGCAGGTTGGGTGGCCCTGGGAAATGCAATGTTACAGGGGGAGGTTAGGAGGCTCTCAGGGTCAGTATCAATGTGATGGGCTGAATGACCTGCTTCCAACTGTTGGGATTCTCTGATAATTCTACTAGTTTTAAAATAGTTACAGAAAATATTAGACCAGATCTACAAGTTAAGGTTCTGAATTGGACAAAGGCCAATTTTGATGGCACAAGGCAAGAACTTTCATCTGGCCCCTCCAGCCTGCTCTGCCATTCAATAAGATCAGGGCTGATCTTTTCATGGCCTCAGCTCCACATTCCTGCTCTCCCACCATAACCCTTCATTCCTTTCCTGTTCACAAATCTACATTTTGCCTTAAAGGAATTCAAGTTGATAAAGTCAAATGCTGCACTCGGCAGGGAATTCCACAGATTCACAACCCTTTAGCTGAAGAAACTCCTCCTGATCTCAGTCCTAAATCTGTTCCTCCTTATTTTGAGGTAATCCTCTGTAGTTTGACCTGCTCCCAGTGGAAATAGCCTCCCTGCTTCTGTCTTAACTACTCCCTTCATAATTTTATTTGTTTCCTCTCCAACCTCCCATTCTTCTAAATTACAATGACTGTAGAACCAGTTTTCTCAATCTCTCCACATACGCCAACCCTCTCAACTCCCAACTCCAACTAGTGACCCTCCTCTGCACTCCCTCTCGTGCCAGTCCATCCTTGCTAATGTAAGGGGATCAAACCTGTACACAGTACTCCAGGTGTGGCCTCCCCAACACCCTGTACAGCTGCAGCATAACCATCCCTCTAGCAATGAAGGACAATGTTCCCTTCACTGCCTTAATTACCTGCTGTACCTGCAAACCAGCTTCCTGTGATTCATGCACAAGGACACCCAGCTCCCTCTGTACAGCAGCCTGCTGCATGTTTTCACCATTTCATCATCCAGTTTCCTGTTAGTCCGACCAAAATGGATGACCTCACGTATCCCAACATTGAACTCCATCTGCCAGACCCTTAGCCACTCAGGTAACCTCTCTGTATCCCTGTGCAGACTTAGTGGCCTCCGCACACATTGCTCTACCTCATCTTCGTATCAAATGTGAACTCTGACACAGTACACTTGGTCCTCAACTCCAAAACATCTGTGTAAATTGCGAACAGTTGTAGTGCCAACACTAATCCAAACACCCCTTTGTCCCCAGTCTTTATTATGTTGGTGAACCGATCCTGTATCAATGATAATTACCCATAATGCTGTGCATCTTTACCTTATACAGCAGCCTTTTGTGTGGCAACTTATCGAATACCTTCTGGAAATCCAGGTACACCACATCCACCGGTTCCCCCTTGTCCAACGCGCTCATTGTATCCTCAAATAATTCCAGTAAATCCATTAAACGTGACCTGCCTTTCATGAATCCATGCTGTGTCTGCGACATGAGACAATTTCTACCCAGATACCTCACCACTACTTCCTTGAGAGATTCAAGCATTTTCTCCACGACAGAAGTTAAGCTAACGGGTCCTTTTTGAAAAATAGTGGCACCACATTAACAGCTTCCAGTCTGTCCAAACCATCCCAGAATCCAACAAATTTTAGTGAATTATCACGAGTCTATTTGTTATCACCCCCCCCCCCCCCCCCCCCCCCGCCATCTTCTTTAGTCCCTGGGATGCATTCCATCAGGGCCAGGAGACCCAGCTACCTTGAGGCTGTTATCTTTCCCAACATTGCCTCTTTACTGGGAGTGATTGTTTCTCTGTCCTCATTTGCCATTGCCTCCACAGGCCTGCCAGAATGAGAGTATATAGACAGTATGTTCCTGTTAAGGCCAAGGCTGGGAGGTGTAGGGAATGCTGCCTGTCGAATGAAATTGAGGACCTGGTCAAGAAAAGGAAGGAGGCATATGGCAGGTACAGAGAGCTGGGTTTGTGTGAATCCCGAGAGGAGTATAGGGGCAGTAGGAGTATACTCGAGGTAAACCAGGAGGAGCAAAAAGGGGACATGAGATAGCTTTAGGAAATGGGTTTAAGGAGAATCCAAAGTGATTGTACAAATACACTAAGGACAAATGAGTAACCAGGCAGAGACTAGGTACCCGCAAACATCAAGGCTGTCTGTGGAACAGCAGGAGGTGAGAGAGGTTCTGTGTGAGTGGAGAGGTTTTACAAACACAATGTGCACATCGGCAAACACAAATATGAACATCCCAGTCTCGTGTTTTCAGGTAAACGGGGAATTGCCTCAGTGTGGCTGCAGGCATGGGTGCACGCCGCCATCTTTATTCGGGGCAAGAATTCACTGGCCACGTGTGGAGCCGCCAACTTTGTAGGGGGTAAGGTGCAGCCAGGCGCATGTGCAGCCTTTCTCTGGTACAGAGTCATTGGGCAGGATTTGCACAGAGCACATTCAAACTCAGAGAAATGGATGTTTATTTCTGGATTTGTTTCACTATTCATTTAAATGATTTGATATCATAAATGAGTTTGCAGGTCATACAAAATTGGAGGTATTGTGGATAATGAAGAAGGTTACCTCAGATTACAATGAGATATTGATCAGATGGGGTATAATTTAGATAAATGTGAGGTGCTGCATTTTGGAAAAGCAAATCAGGGCAGGACTTATACACTGGCAAGGCCCTGGAGATGTTTGTGGAACAAAGAGACCTTGGACTGCGGGTTCATAGTCCTTGCAAGTCAAGTTACAGGTAGATAGGATGATGAAGGTGTTCAGTACATTTTCCTTTATTGGTTCGAGCATTGAGTATAGGATGTGGGAGGTCATGTTGCTGTACAGGGCATGCGTTAGGCCACTTTTGGAATATTGTGTGCAGTTCTGGCCTGCCTCCGACCAGAAGGGTGCTGTGAAACTTGAAAGGTTTCAAAAAAGACTTACAAGGATGTTGTTAGGGTTGAAGGATTTGAGCTGTAGTGTGAGGCATAAAAGGCTGGGGCTGTTTTCCCTGGAGTACCATAGGCTGAGCGGTGATGTTATGGGGGTTTATACAATCATGAGGGGCATGAATAGAGTAAATGAACAAGGTGTTTTCCTGGAGTGGTGGTGTCCAGAAGTAGAGGGCGTTGCTTTAGGGTGAACGGATAAAATTTCAAAGAGGCCTAAAGGACAACTCTTTCATGCAGTGGGTGGAATGAGCTGCCAGAGGAAGTGGTGGAGACTCGTACAACTAAAACATGTCAAAGGCATCTAAATAGACACATGATATGATTAGGAAGCATTTACAGGGATATGGGCCAAGTGCTGGCAAATGGGAATAGATTAGGTTCAGATACCTGGTTGGCATGGGTGAGTTAGACCGAAGGGTCTGTGTCGGTGCTATACATCTCTATGACTGTGGGATCATAACAACTTATACTGTTCTGCTTCATCTCTGGGCTCCCTCATGACCACTTTGTTAATATCTAGCTGCCTCAGTCTCGAACAATGGGTGTATTTTTGGTCTGTTTAGTATTTTACTATTATTTTTACAGACATTTTAGTAAGTTAACTTTTCACTGCCGCCCAGCCCCTGACCATATGCTGCTTATTAATATTTTACTGGAGAATCTTTGACAGTCAAGAATTCTTTTTTTCCAATAAGCAAGTGTATTTTCCTTCTATTTCTGACTATCAAATTCTGCACCATTGTCATTCCCTGAAACACCGACTGCGTTTCTCCTTCCACAGACCCCAGTGATTAATGCCAAAGCCCTGTTGCCTGGGGAGAGGGTGATGTTTGACTTTCTTGTACAGCTGCAGTTTGTGTGGTGAAGGTGCTCCCACAATGTGGTTGGGTAAGAGACATTCATTACAGCAACAGTGATGATTTGAAGATAATGTCCAAATCAAGAACAGTTTGTAGTTTCATTATCCTGCTTATAATTTCACAGAAATATTATTGGGAACTTTAGACATAAGGGCAGAGACTGATGCTCTTAGGTCAGGTGACCAAAAGCATTGCCAAATCAGCAGGTTTTGAGGAATGTCTTAAAGGAGGAAAGCAGACCTGTGAGGCTTTGGCTGCGAATTTCTGACCTTGTTGCTTTGGCAACTGTAAAAGCAGCCACACAGGTGAGGTAATGAATTAACAGATCATTGGGAGTCTCGAACAGAATGGGTTGTCAAGGTCTCAAAGGGTGTGAGATACAGCGAGCTAGGGATGGTCACACCCAGGAATTACATCAAGGGTGGGAATTTTAAATTGAGGGATGTGGGCCGGATGCTGGCAGAAGAGACTAGATTGGGTTGGGATATCTGGTCGGCATGGACGGGTTGGATTGAAGGGTCTGTTTCCATGCTGTACATCTCTGTGCCTCTATGTTGTTGATTATGAATAGGAGCTTTTTGAAGGTTCAACAAGTTTTGGTACAAAGGAGTACTAGGGTAGCAGACATTTAGTTTTTCTTGAGATGACAGGGAGGTCGAATGTGGGAAGCTGGCCAGGAGTGTGTTTAGCTACTGAAGCCTGGAGATAACACAAGGTGGATGAGAGTATATGAGCTGAGATGAGGGTAGAATCAGCTAGAAATAGTGGTGTTGGAGTGGGACTGGGCTGTCCCCCTCACCTCCCCTCTGGCATTCAGCTGGTTGTCAGTTTGTGAATCAGGCGGTAACACAATCGGGAGCTGAGTGGCCCTGGTGGAGCCTAAAATGAGTGTCGCTGAGCAGCTGCTGCTTGGTAGCCCTGTTGATAACATCTTCAATCACTTTACTGCTGATCGAGTGTGGACTCATAGAGGGAAATTTCCTGGATTGGATTGCCCTGAGTTTTTGTGTTGAACATGCCTGTTCTACATTGTTGTTCGATGCCAGTGCTGGAGCGGTACTTGGCTTGGTGTGTGGCAAGTTCTGGAGCAAATGCTGTTGTCGTATCTGGTGCTTGTATATGTGAGGCCCGTCCATCAGTAAGGGTGGGGATATCTGTGATGCTTCCTCCAGTGAGTTGTTTAATTGTCCATCACCGTTCACAACTGGGTGTGGCAGAACTGCAGAGCTCTGATCTGATCCATTGGATGTAGAATCACTTAACTCTATTGCTTGCTGCTGATGCTGTTTGATATGCAGATGGTCCTGTTTGGTAGCTTCACCAGGTTGGCACTTCATTTTTAGGTATGCCTGGTGCTGCTCTTGGCATGCCGTCCTTTCCTGTCCATTGTGATGGGTGAGAGCGGGATGTACAAACCCATGAGATTACAGATTGTGCTGGAGTACAGTTCTGCTGCTGTTGATGTCCCACAGTGCCTCAGAGGTACCCGGTTTAAGATCTAACATCTCTTCAAATTCTATCCCATTTAGAATAGTGATGGTGCCACTCAACACAATGGAGATTTTTCTTAACTTTAAGGCAAGACTTTGTCTCCAAAAGGAGTGTGTGATGGCCGCTCTTACCGATACTGTCATGGACAGATGTATCTGCAGCTGGTCAATTCATAACAATGAGATCAAGTATGTTTTTCCCTGTTGTTGGTTCCCTCACCACCTGATGCAGACTCAGTTGAGCAGCTATATCCTTTAGGACCAGACCAGCTCAGTCAGTAATTGTTGCAGAGCTCTCCCTCCCCATCATCCCTCTCCATTACTCCACTGTTACTCAGTTATCAAACTGCTTACCACATTCCCACTACTCAATTAGCTGCAGTTTCCTCCAATGAAACATTATAATGGTTAAACCCGTTGCCTTACAAATTCCTTTCCCTTACTGCTGAGCCTCTCCCTCTCCCTGGGAACTCTGAGGCAGAATTACACTCTTCGTAATATTGCTCTCATATCTGTAACCGCAAGGTGACCTTCTGATCAGGCATCTACACAATCACTAACACCAGGAATTCCAATCTCTGAAACGTTGTTTGTCTCCTCCTCACCCCAGCTCCATTGCTACTGAAGCCCCTTACCCGCGTCTGTGTCACCTTTAAACTTGATGAATCTGAAGCGGAACTCTTGATTCCGTGACTGACCCAGAATCTGGTTTCAGACTCCCCCATGATGGGAAACATCCTCTCACAATTTATCCTGTCAAACTCCTTAAAATTCTGGTGGTGGGGTCCGATTGTAAGTGGTGGAAATGGCAGAGGATGATGTGTTGTATCTGGGTGGAAGGTAAGGACTTAGGGAGGGTTCTATCCTTGCAGTTGGATGTGTGGGTTTCAAAGGCAAAGATGCCGGAAGTGGAGGAGACACTTTCAATGATATTGACAACGTGGGAGAGAAAATTGCAGTCCTTGAAATACGGGGCCATTTGTTATGTTCAGGCTTTACTGGAACACTGCAGTAAGCACGAGACAGGGATGTTGGCCAGGGAACAGGCTCGTGTGTTAAAGTGACAGGCAGCTGGAAGCTCGGGGTCTGTTTTTGCAGCAGAACGTAGATCATCGATCGCCATTTCCGCCACCTCCACTGAGACGCTGCCAGACACAGGTTCCTGTCCCCTCCATTAACAGCTATGCACCCTCCCAGCCAGATCGTAATCCACTCCTTTCTTTCCAAATGTTCCGGTCTCTCTTTGGGTTCTGTCCTTGCCTATTATTTACTCTTTAACCCCTATCTCCTGCAGTACAAAGATCTGCAGGTTAGTTGAATTGGCCAAGCTAAATTTCCCATAATGCTCAGGGATGTGTAGGTGAGGTGCATTAGTCAGGAGAAATATACAGTAATAGGGTAGGGGAATGGGTCTGGGTGGGATACCATTCGGAGGGACGCTGTGGACTTTTTGGGCCGAATGGCCTGTTTCCACACTGTCAGGATTCTAATGTTCCCAGCTCCCATCGGTCCTGAGGAAGGGCCACTGGACAGATTCCTGTTCCCAGATGCTGCCAGACCTGCTGAGCTTTCCCAGCACCTCCTTCTTGTTGTTCCTGATTGACACCATCCATCCACCTTCCGGGTTTGATTCAGGCAGGGGGAGGATCCCACCACTGACCTCACAATGGGGTCCAGCTGATTGGTGGCAGCTTCGGACCAATAGGAAAAGGGGGTGGGACTGGTGGACGAAGTGGAACCAGCTGGTCATCCAAACAATGGGAGTGAATGAGGGGCGTGGCCAGTGGGATGACACGTCACCAGTAACTCCGCCTGTGCAGTGTCATGTGACTCGGCCGTTAGTGAATGTGGGGGATGCAAACAGGGAAGGGGAGAGTGGCCTCGGAGACAGGGAGATAATGAGTCACTTTAGACTGGGAAGTTTTAATTACACTCTGTGCGGTTCATAGGTCTGAATTAGAAACTCTTAATCCCGCGTTTGCATCAGATGGGAAAATGGCTGCGGCTCTCAGGTAGTGATAGGTCCTGGGATATGGCCGCCATCTTTATTGGGGGTAAGGTACAGTGAGGCACATGGACATGTCCCCTTCCTAGTATTGGGGGGGGGTGTGAATGGTGTGCAACTTGAAGAGAGGCATTTACACATCAAGCACATACCAAGAAAAAAGTATGCCTTTATATTCTTCCTGCACTGGCTCTGTGTTTTGTTTTGTGAATTCATTTTATAGGATATTAAATCAGAATAATTGAAGTTGAGATCTCAAAAGCAAGTTTTTACAGTCAATGGAGTCATCAGGATCTGAATATCATTGGCAATTAACTGTGGAAGGAGAAAGGTTTGTTCTGTTTGTGGGAAAATATCTCCAATGCTTTTGTAAAGCGGAAAGATGTACAAAATCGTGGTTGGATCACCCTTTGGGTGTGTGCTCTGTTCTGGGCCCTGCAGCTGAGGAAGGAGATATTGCCCTGAGAGGGAGTCCAGATTTATCCAAATTACACCTCGTCTCTTTGTAAGAACTCAGATTAGACCCAATCACCCACTTCATGATGTTAACCTGTAAACTTCATATTTTCAATTTCCTGCAAAGTTCCCATTAAAAGTCCTTTTGGACTCAAATTCCAGTACCTTTTCAGGTGGAATGTTCCAGATTCTGACAACTGTCTGTTCATTCAGAAACTGCTGAGGTCCATGTTGACTCTGGGGTTACAAAGGGCTGAATTGAAAGATGAGGTCCTGTCCCTGAGCTCCCATTGAGATACACTGGAACAGTACAGGAGGCTGAGGGCAGTGTAGGTGTGAGCAGACAATGACAGGGCTACACTGTGAGGGCTGCTTGGCTCAATGAGAGTCTTTTGGAGTTAGATGAAAACAGAGCGAGGGGAGACAGGGAGAAGGTGAACCTGAAACTCAGTTTTAGTTCAGGCCGTTCAGAAATTCCCATGGTCCCAATGGGAACAGCCAGTTTTTAAGTGATACCTGTGGGGTATTTGTTAACAGTTTTTAATGTATTTTTCCTGAGGGCAGTTGAGAGCTAACCACATTGCTGTGGGTCTGGGGTCACATGTAGGCCAGACCAGGTGAGGATGACCGTTTCTTTCCCTACAGACCATGAGTGAACCAGATGGGTTTTCTAACAATCGACAATAGTTTCATGGTCATCATTCGCCTTTTCACTCTAGATTGTATTGAATTCCGATGCCGCCATCAGCCATGTTGGGATTCTAACCCTAATCCTCGGAACATTGCACATATCACTCGTCTGGCAGGAATACCATTAAGCCATTGCCTCCCTCTTTGGCAATGTTTAAAAGAATGTTCTGTCATTCTACGTGTACAATGTGAGATAAAATACTGCAACGTCCATGTGTCAGCCTCTCCAAAAGGTCAATCAACAGAAATTTGTTTGGGGGCGAAATATTTCACTTTTTTTTGGTGGGGGGGTGGGAGTTTATTAAACAAAAATGAATCCAAATAAAAATCGTATGCCACGGACATGTAATTTCTGAAGGTGGAATACTGGTCTGGGCAGCAAAGGCAACCCCGAGTGAATAAAACCAAGCAGTGACCTCTCTGAGCTGACTTGCTGTGAAGTTAAAAACCTCTCTGGAAATGGAGTGGGCAGAGAAGAGAAACAGTGACATTTCACAGCTGCCCTCAGAGAGACCTCACCCTTGGAAGTACTCAGAGCCAGGGATCAGCTCAGTGAGTTTCAGTCTCTTCAAACATCAATCTTAGTCAGTTTTATTTTATTAAATCTACAATCGTGAGTAAGGTGAGGATTTCTTTTTAATGTCTTATGGTCTCTTGATTAAATGTTTAAGATATGAAATGTAAGCATTAAGTTATTCTCGGGCAGTATTTATCGAGCAGTAAGACTGTGCCTTTGTCTTGGTCTGTAGGTTGTTAAGGCAGAGAGATGGCCTGTTGTAGAGTGGCGTGCTGTTCCTGTTGGATGTGGGAGATTAGGGAGAGTTTCGATGATCCTGATGATTATGTCTGCAGGAAGTGTGATTGCAAATCCTATTGGATCGCATGGATTGGTGGAGGAGTGATTAAAGGCAGTGAGGAATTGACAGGAGACGGGATGTGTGATAGGCGGCAGTCTCAGGATTGCAAGATACTGCAGATACAGTCAGGTGGATGGGTTACCTCCAGTAAAGCTAGGAGGGGTAGGTAGGTACTGCAGGAGTCTCCTGTGGTTATCCCCATCTCAGACAAGTATACTGTTTTGGCAAATGTAAGTGGTAATAGACTTTCAGGGGAAAGTAGCACTGACAGCCAAGTTACTGGGACTGAGACTGGCTTCTAACATAATGTGAGGTATATCCAGTTCCACACGATCGATGGTGATAGAGGACTCTTTCGTCAGGGGCACAGTCTGCCGTTTCTGCAGCTGACAGTGAGACATCAGAATGGGGTGGTGCTGTCCTGGTGCCAGTGTCTCACAGAGGGAGCAGAATATTCTCAAAAGGGAAAATAACCAGTGGGAGGACATTGTACATTGGTACCAATTGCATAGGAAGGGGAAAGCATGGGGTCCTGACGAGCAGGGAGATTTGCTAGTGCCACTCGGGAGGCATTAAACCAGTGAGGGAGTCGGGGTAAACCTAAAGAGATAGTGAGAAAAGAGGTGAGTCTGAGGCTGGTACTGTTCACCGGTCAGACTGTCAAGGCAGGCAAGAGCAAGTCACAGAATGAGGTGAGACGGACCAGTTGCACTGCATTTATTTCGGTGCAAGAGACCTGACAGGTCAGGCAGGTGGGCTCAGGGTATGGTTTTGAACATGGCACTGGGATATTACAGCAATTACAGAGGCATCACTCAGGGATGGATAGGACTAGCAGCTTAATGTTCCAGGGTATAGATGCTATAGTAAGGATAGAAAGAGAGAAACAGAGCGGGGGAGGGGCATCTTTGATTAGGGATAACATTATGGCTGGATTCGGGAGGATATTCCTGGGAATACCTCCAGGCAAGTTATTTAGTTGGTACTGAGAAATAAGAAAGGGATGCCATCTTACTGGGATTGTGTTATAGACTCTCTCCCAATAGTCAGCGGGGAATTGAGACACAATTTTACCAGGAGACCTCAGTTATCTGTAAGAATAATATGGATGCAATGATAAGGGGTTTTAACTTTCCCAACATGGCCTCGGAGTGCTGTAGTGTTAAGGGCTTGGATGGAAAGGTATTTGTTCAGTGTGTACGAGAACATTTCAGAATCAGTTTGTAGGATGTACCTACGAGAGAAGGAACAAAACCTGACCTGTTTTCTTTATTCATTCACAGGATGAGGCTGTCACTGGCTCGGCCAGCATTTATTGCTGCATTTACCCAGAGGGCAGTTAAGAGTCAACCACGTTGCTCTAGGTCTGGAGTCCCATGCAGACCAGACCAGGTAAGGATGGCATTTTCCTTCCCTAAAGGTCATGAGTGAACCACATGGTTTTTCCAACAATTGACAATGGATTCCTTGTCGTCACTAGATTATTTTTTCCAGATATTTATTGAATACACGTTCCAAAATCTGCCGTGATGGGATTCAAACCCGGGTCCCCAGAACGTTATTTGGGTCTCTGGATTAACTGTCTAGCGATAATTTCACTCCATCATCACTGCCTCTTAGGAAATGAGGCAGGGTGAGTGACTGAGGTATCAGTGGGGCAGCGCATCAGCACCAAAGATCCCACAGTATTGTGGCTCAGTGGTTAGCGCTGCTTCCTCAGCACCAGGGAGCTGGGTTTGATTCCAGCCTCGGGCAACTATCTGTGTTCAAGGTGGTACATTCTGCCCAGTGTCTGTGAGGGTTTCCTTCGGGTGTTCTAGATTGCTCCCACAGTCCAAAGATGTGTAGGTTAGTTGGATGAACCATGTTGAATTTTCCATAGTGTCTAGATGCAGTAGATGAGGTTTTGGGATGTGCAGGCAAATCTCTGCCTGATGTGAAAAGATCCTTATGGGGTCTTGGTCAGAGGGAGATGTGGCCGCATGTTTTACATCTCCCATGGCAGCAAGGGAGGGTCAAGGGTGTGGAGCGTGCGTTGGTGGGAGGGTGTGGACCGAACATGGCAGGTGCAGAGGGAATGGTCTCTGTGGAACACCGATAGGGTTGGGGAGGGAAATATGTCTCTGGTGGTGGGGTCTGACTTTAGGTCGCAGAAATAACAGAGATTAATGTGCTGTATCTGGAGATTAGTGGGGTGGAAGGTGAAGATCGCAGGGTTATGTTATTTATTGTGGCTGGAGGGGTGGGGTAAAGGCGGAGGTGCGGGAAGTGGAGGGTATGTGTTGGAGGGCATTGTTGATCTAGTCAGGGGAAAATTACGGTCTGTGAAGTAGGCCTTTCTGGGATGTCCTGGAATAGAATCCAAAGAGATTAAACAAATATATCACAGACAAAAGATTAACTGGACCAGACAACGTGACCCCTTTAAGGTCAACAAGGCTGCCTATGGACCCACAGGGGGTGTGAAATATATGCAAATATTTCACGTCATTTTTACTGGAGAAGTATATGGAAGCTCGAGAGTTTGGAGAAATAAACAGTGATAACTTGAAAAGTGTCCATGTTACAGAGGAGGTGGGACTGGATGTCTTAAATCGCATCAAGGTGGATAAAGCCCTGGAACCTGATCAGGTATATCCTGGAACTTTCTGGAAATCTAGCGAACTGATTGTTGGGCCTCTCCTGTGATATTTGTATCGTTCATAACGACAGGTGAGGTACCATTATTTTAAAAAGGTGGTAAGGAGAGGCCATGGAACAAGAGAACAGTGAGCCTGAAGTCAGTGGCAGGCAAATTGTTGGAAGGGATTCTGAGGGACAGGATATCCATCTATTTGGAAAGGTAAGGAATGATCATGGAGAGTCACTGTGGCTTTGTACATGCACAATTGTGTCTCACTAACTTGAGTGAGTGTTTTGAAGTGACAAAGAAAATTGATTAAGCCAGGCGGTGAATGTTGTTTATATGGACATTCAACAAGGTTCCACAAAGCAGACTGGTTAGCAGGGTTAGATAACATGGGATGCAGGGAGAGCAAGTCATTACAAAACTGCCTTGAAAGTAGGAGACAGAGGATGATGATGGAAGGTTGCTTTGTGGACTGGAGGCCTGTGAGCAGCAGTGTGCTGCAGGGATGGATATTGGGCCTTAAATCACTTGGATGTGGATATGAGGTGTGGTCAGTAGGTTTACAGAAGACACCAAAATTGGAGGTGTCGTGGACAGTGAAGAAGGTTAGTTCAGAATACAACAGGATCTTGATCAGATGGGCCATTGGAGCAAGGAATGGCAGACTGAGCTCAATTTAGATAAATGTGAACTGTTATATTTTGGAAAGGCAAATCAGGGCAGGACTTATGCACTTAATGTTAAAGTCCTGGGGAACATTGCTGAACAATGGGACCTTGGAGTGCAGGTTCATAGTTCCCTGAAAGTAGAGTCCCAGGTAGGCAGGGGAGTGAATGCAGCATTTGGTACGCTCCCCGTTATTGGTCAATGCATTGAATGCAGCTGTTGTGATGTCATATTGTGGCTGGACAGGGCACTGATGAAGGCCCTTCGGGAATTCTGTTGTCAGTTCCAATCTCCCGGTTCTTGGAATAATGTTGAGAAACTTGAAAGGGTTCAGAAAACGTTTTCAAGGACTTTCCTGTGGTTGGACGATTTGAGCTACTGGGAAAGGCTGAATAGGCTGGGACTATTTTCCCTGGAAAGTTGGAGACTGAGAGGTGATCTTATAAAATCATGAAGGGACCGGATAAGGTGAGCGGTCAGGGACTTCTTCCCAAGTTCGGTGGGTCCAGAACTAGAGGGTGCAGGCTTAAGGTGAGAGGGAAAAGGTTTAAAGGGGATTTAAGGGGCATCTTATTCATGTTGAGGGCATTGCAAGTATGGAATGAACTGCCAGAGGAAGGGGTGGAGGCTAGTACAATTACAGCATTTAAAAGGCGTCTGACTGGGTACATGAAGAGGAAGGTTTTAGAGGGATAAGGGTGAACCGCTGGCAAATGGGACTCCATTAACGGTCTCCGTTAATGGTCAATGCATTGAATACAGAAGCTGGGATGTCATATTGTGGCCGGACAGGATGTTGATTAAGCCACTTCTGGAATTCTGTTTTCAGTTTGAATTTCCCTGTTCTGGGAAGGATGTTGTGAAACTTGAAAAGGTTTGGACAAGATTTACAAAAACGTTGTCAGGATTGGAGGATTTGGGCTACAGGGAGGGGCTGAATAGGCTGGGGCTATTTTCTCTGGAGAGTCAAAGACTGAGAGGTGACTTCATGGAGATTTATATAATCACGAGGGGCGTGGATAAGGTGAGCAGCCGGGGTCCTATTTCCTCAGATTAGGTGGGTCCAAAACTAGAGCACATGGGTTTAAGTTGAGAGGGCAAAGATTTAAAAGGGATCTAAGTGGCAATGTTTTCAAGCTGAGTGTGGTGTGTGTATGGGAGGGGCTACCAGATGAAGTAGTGGAGGCTGATAAAATCACAACATTTAAAAGGCTTCCAATTGGGTACGTGAATAGGAAGAGATTTGATGGATACAGACCAATAGATGGTAAATGGGAATCATTAGTTTAGGATTCCTCGTTAGCACGGACGAATTGGACCGAAGGTCTGTTTCTTTCATGTTAATAAATTAAGATGCATTCCTCTATTTTGTGCAGAGCTAGCTGAAGCACAGATAATTATCCTTGGAGCTGAGAAGGTGAAGCAGTGATTTCGACCTGGTGCAGATTTGGTTTCAAGGTCTTGAATTTGCTAAGAGAGACAGAGGAATTTTTAACCCTGTCACAATTTTTAGTAACTACTTTCAAGTAATTGGCAAATAATACAAGGTGAAAATGTGAACACTATTTTACTCAGTAAGTTCTGAGCATCTGGAACAGTCTGATCGACACAGATTCAGCAGGTATTCTGAAACAGACTTGGAATTTTACTTTTTAAGGAAAGATTTGGGAGGCTGTGGGCTCATGGGAGGGGACTTGGGACAGATTTGCAGCATCTCCAGAGGGAGAGATTACAGCCCCAATGGGCTGAATAGCCCCCAGCCCCTGTGCTCTGTGATACTGCCCCATTCACTGCGAATGATGAAGCTCATCCCAGGGCAGAGAGAGGGCTTAGCCCTCCACTATTGTGACAATGGTGCCCGGCTTCACGGCAGCTCCAGACCAATGGGAGGAGAGTCTGTGTGGTCCTGCAGCCAATGGGAGTGAATGAGGGGTGTGGCCAGCAAGACAACACCTGTCCATGAGCTGTGCAGGTGCAGTGTCACTGGGTGGGGGTGGGAGAGAGACAGCAGGGACTGGGACAGAGGCTGTTGGACATGAATTACAAACTCCCGGTAAATTAAAACCAAAAGAACTGCGGAAGATGTAAATCAGAAACAACAACCAGGAGGTTCTGGAAAAGCTCAGCAGGTCTGGCAGCATCTGTGAAGAGAAATCAGAGTTAAAGTTTAAGATCTGGTGTCCCTTCCTCAGAACAGGTGTTACTGAGGAAAAAAAGTCAGTTTATTTGCAAAAGATAGTGTGGGGGGAGGATAAAATGTGTAAAGGATAGGTGTGGATAGAGTGAGAAGAACAGTTGGATAAAGGATAACGATCTGGCTGGGGGAGGGTGACTCGCTGTTAATGGAGACTGTTAGTGGCTAACCATAGGTAGTGTGTAATGACAGGCTGTGAGAACAAGGCCTAGTGTGTCGGGTAGGGGGCTAGGACATGGGGTTGTTAACCTATGGTTAGCCACTAACTGTCTCCATTATAAGCTGTTGCCCACCTATATCACTGCACGATTGTGTCCTCGGCAGCTCCAGACATTTGGAATATCCTCCCTCACCCCCACTCTGTCCGCCTTGAAGATGTATCTAAAAATTGTTCTTTAATCAACGTTTCCATCATTCGTGAAGCATTTTAGGAGATTTGTCAATGTGAAAGGCTCCATACAATGCAGGTGGTTGTTGTTATTGTCTGACATCAGGAGAAACAGGGATGAGCCCTCTCTCTCTCATACCTGATGAACAGCAGCAAAAGCAGGAAGCACTGAGCATGCTCCAGCCCACAATGGGCTTCAGATTATTGATGGGGTGGGGGAACGGGGGCTAGAGGTGCTAGTTGGTCCTTCAACCAATCGGAGTGAATGAGGGGCGGGACAATACCCAACCACGTGATAAACTTCACTGACAGCACAGTGTTGTTGTGACCAAGGCATTGGAAATGTGTGAAGGTGCAGGGCAGGGGAAGGAAAGACATATTGACCAGGAAGAGGAAATTTTTACGGTATGGAATGAGAGGTTTTACAGAACTTAGTGTACATTGTACAACACAAATTTGAAAATCCAAATTCTGCCCCATTTTCCCTCCATTATAATGCATTTTACACTCCCTGAAATATCAACTGTGTGTTTCTCTCTCCACAGATTCCAGTGATTAATGCCAAAGCCCCATTGCCTGTGGAGAAGGTGATGTTTGACTTCCTGTCCAGCTGCAGTTCATGTGGTGAAGGTGCTCCCACAATGTGGTTGGGTAACTGCTGTTATAGATTATTCACTCAGCGACAGTGAAGAGTTGACAATGTATGTGTAAATCAACAACAGTTTGTTTTTTTATCACGTTTACAATTCCACAAAAATACTATTGAGAGCTTCTGACATAAGGCCACAGATGGGGATATAAGGTCAGGTGATCAAAAGAATTGCCAAATAAACAGGTTTTCAGGAATACCTTAAAGGAGGAAAGCAGGTCTGAGAGGGTTAGGGTGGGAATTCCAGACAGTGTTGCCTTGGCAACAGTAGAAACAGCCAGACAGGTGAAGCAATGAATAAACACATCGTTGGGAGTCTGAAAGAAATTGAGTTGTCGGGGCCTCACAGGTTGTGTGGTGCAGGGAGACAGGGATGTTCACAGCCAGGAATTACATCAAGGGTGAGTATTTTAAATTGTTGCTTGTTGGTGGATCAACAAGTTTTGGTGCAAGTGAGCACTTGGACAGTAGGGTTTTAGATACTCTTGAGATTGCATGTACGTTGAATGTGGGAGGCTGGCCAAGAGTGTGTTTTCTAACGAAGTCTGGAGATAACACAGGGATGGACGAGTATTTCAGTAAATGAGCTGAGACTAGGGTGAGTTGGGTGATGTCACTGATGTAGAAAGTGTTTTTGGAGTTGGGCTGCACTGCCTCCTCACCACTCCCCCTCACCAATTCACAAATATTGTTCCTTGTTCTATCTGTCTGTCTTTTCTCTTTATGTCCTTCTCTCCCATTCTGCTACCAAAAAAATTTGACCCACCATTGGTGCAAACACATACTCCATCCCGACTCTCCCTTTCCTTTCTGAATTCCTTGTATGTGGTGTCCGTTAAGGATCTCTCCTTGGTCCCTCCTGTTTCTCACCTACATACAGCCAGGAGGTGACATCGTCCAAAAGCACCGTGTTCGGTTTCACATGTACACTGACAATGCCCAGCTCTCCCTCCCCATCATCCCTCTCCATTACTCAGTTATCAAACTGCTCATCACATTCCCACTAGGCGATTGGCTGCAGTTTCCTCCAATGAAACATTGTAGTGGTTAAACTCATTGCCTTCAGTTGCTATTACAAATTCCTTTCCCTGATTGCTGAGCCCCTCCCTCTCCCTGGAAACTGTCTGAGACAGAACCACACTCTTCACAATATTGCTGTCATATCTGTAACCCCAAGGTGACCTTCTGATCAGTCGTCTACACAATCACAAACACCAGGAATTCCAATCTCTAAAACGTTGCTTGTCTCCACTTCACCCCAGCTCCATTGCTACTGAAACCCCTTACCCGTGTCGGTGTTGCCTTAATCTTGACGAATCTAAAACAGAACCCGTGATTCCGTGACTGACCCAGAATCTGGTTCCAGACTCCCTCATGATGGGAAACATCCTCTCAGTATTTACCCTGTCAAACTCCTTAAGAATCCTTCATGTTACAATGAGATCCCTTCTCATTCTTCCCAAATCCAGTGAGTGGAGTCCCAACCACTTCAGCCTTTTCTTAAAAGATAATCCCTGCAAACGATGGATCATCCCAGTCAGGTTTCTGTGAAATGCCTCTGATGAAATGATGTATTTCCTTAACTAAAGGGACCAAAACTTCTGTCATTACTCCCCGATGTGGTCTCACTTCAATTTATAAACTCCATAAAGTTCCTCTCGGGTATATACTCCAAACAACTCCCTTTAAACTTGCACAGATGTTGAAATGCTCAGCAGGTCATGCAGCATCTGTGAAGAAAACTCAGTTAATATTTCGGGTCTGGTCACCCTTCCTCAGATACGTTAACTCTAATTTCTTTTCACACCTGCTGCTAGACCTGCTGAGCTGTTCCAGAAACTTCTGATTCTCTTCCTGGTTTACAGCATCTGCAGTTGGTTCGGTTTTCATATCCTTTAAACTTGCCATCTCTCCTCTAGAATATGTCATTCTCACCTTGGGAAAAAGATTTACATTATTCGTTTGTTCTCCACTACCCTGGGAAAAAAGAAACCATGACTAGTCACCATATCATAGCTCCTCATAATTTTATAAAGTTCGATAAAGCCACCTAAAGTGTCCAGTGCTGAAGGGAAATAGCCTCAGCCTATTCAGCCGCTCCCTATGGTTCAAATGTTCCAATACTGGCAACACCCTTGTAAATCTTTTCTGAACTCTTGCAAATTTCCCAACATCTTTCCTGTAAGAGGGAGGCTGGAATTGAAAGCAGTCTGGGGATTCCAAAGGTGGCCAAGCCAATAAACTGTACAACCGAAACCTGATCTCCCAACTCCTATCCTCACTGCACTGCCCAATAACAGCTAGCATACCGCACAGCACCTTCACCGACCTGTCTACCTTCAACCACATTTTCAAGGAACTATCAACCCACACTGCACGGTCTGTTTGTTTGTCAACACTTCCCAGGAACTTGCCATTAAGAGGTTGAGTCCTTTTCTGGTAACATCTTTCTGAAATCAGGGAGACTACAATTGAATGCAGTATTCTAACACTGGCCTGACCAATGCCCTACTCAGCCACAACGTGACCTCCTAACCCCTATACTCAGTGACAGAATCCCCACAGTGTGGAAGAAGGCCTTTCGGCCCATGAGACCATACCAAACATCGGGACAGCATTCCACCCTAACTCTGTAACCTATCATTACCCAAAGCTAATCCAGCTAACCTGCGTGTCTTTGGATTTGTGGGAGGAAATTAAGAGCACCCAGAGGAAGCCCACCCAGACACACAGGGAGAATGTGCAAACACCACACAGACAGTGGAGTCGAACCAGAGTCCATTTATTGACCAGCGCATTCCATTAAATGTCACTCTCCCAAATGCCACATTCAGCACCTGATCTCAGTGAAACTCCACTTTCCAGGAACTATGCAGTTGTTCTGAGCACTTCAGAGGGAAGTAAGGTGAGGAGGAGAAAACACGAACAGGGTTGAGTTGTAGATCTATAAAATAACTCTCCATCTTCCCCCTCTCTGTTTCCCCCGTCTCCCCCCACTCTGTCTGGTTCCCCCCGGCTCTCTGTCGGTCAGTCCTTTGTCGCCCCCCCCACCTCGTCGTTCGCACCCCCCCCCCCCGTTGGTCTATCCCACAATCTGTTGGCCTGTCCCCCCCTGTCGGTCGCACACCTGTCTCTTTCTCCCCTCCGTCGGTCGCCCCCGCTGTACACCCCCCGTCTGTTCCCCTCCTCTCTCATCCTGCTTTCTGTCCCCATCCATTTCTGTGCCTCCCCTCTCGATCCACCCACCCTCTGACCCTCCGCCCACCCCCTCTCTGTCTACCCTCCCCTCCCAGTCCCCTAGTTCTGTACTCCCCCCTCCGCAGGGAAAATATCTTCTCTATTTACCCTATCCATGCCCCGCCTGATTTTAAAAATCTCTTTCAGGTCACCGTACAGCCTCTGACGGTCCAGGGAAAACAGCCTATCCAACCCTGGCAACATCCTGGACTTCTTTTCGGACCCCTTTCAAGTTTGAGAACATCCATCTGACAGGAAGGAGACCAGAATTGCATGGAATATTACAAAAGTTGCCGAATCAATGTCCAGTACAGCCGCAATATGACCTCCCAACCCCTACACTCAATGCTCTTACCAATAAAGACAAGCAGACCAACTGCCGCCTTCACTAATCTATCTGCTTGCTTCTCTACCTTCAAGGAACTAGGAAACCTGCACTCCAAGGACTCTTTCTTTAGCAGCACTCCCTAGGAACTTATTATAAACTAAGTCCTGCTAAAGTTTGCTTTTCCAAAATGCAGCAGCTCGCATTCTTCTAACCTGAACTCCTCAGCCCATCACCCATCTGATCCAGATCCTCTTGTACTCTGAGGTAATCTTTTTCCCTGTCTACCACACCTCCCATTTTGGTGTCAGCTGCCTACTTATTTACAATACCTCTTATGTTCACATCCAATTCATGAATGTAAATGGCGAAAAGTAGTGGATCCAGCACCGATCCTTGTGACACTCCACTAGTCACAGGCCTCCAGCCTGAAAAGCACCCTCTGCCTTCTACCTTCGGGCCAGTTCTGTACTCCATGCGATCTAACCTTGCTGACCAGTCTCCCGTGAGGAACCTTGTCAAACACATTACTGAAGTCCATGTAGATCATGTCCATGCTCTGACCTCAGCAATCCTCTTTGTTACTTCTTCAAAAAAACTGAGTCAGATTCATGAGACATGATTTCCCATGCACAAATCTGTTATTAATATCCAGGATTTAACTCTGTATATCGGGTTTTGCGTTACCCAGTTATAGGTGTTAATGTTCTGGATGAAGTTCAAGTACACCAGCATTTTGTCAGTGACTGTGTATTGAGTCTTGTTAATGTCACCAACACAGGCGAGTTCCTTTTTGAAAGGCAGTCCCCGTATCCCTTGCCCACCAGAAAATAGTGGCAGTGTCCTTACCTCTGGACCAGGAGGATCGGGCTCAGAGTTGAGGAACAGCATCTTTGAAGAGGCTGATTAGAAAACCTGCCCAAGCCACCAGGCCATACTGTCTCCCAGCTGTTCCTGCCTCAGCCTCCAAACAGAACCTTCCTGTAGTTTCTCTCCTGTCAGACTCTCCCATTGCTCAGTTTGTCCAGGATCCCCTCCTGCTGCTACACTGCTCCTGTCCCTCACTGACCTGTCCATCCCCCAGTGTCCTCCTCATTCATTCATTGTTTACAATCTCATTACCCCAGTTCTCCAGCCTCGCCCCTTCCCGTCCATAGAGACGGCTCAATGATTAGCACTGCTGCCTCACAGCACCAGGTACCCGGTTTTGATTCCAGCCAAAAATGGAATTTGTGCATTCTCCCTGTGTCTGAGTGGGTTTCCTCCGGGTGCTCCGGTTTCTGCCCACAATCCCAAAGATGTGCAGGACAGGTGAATTGGCCATTTTAAATTGCCCATAATATTAGTTAAATATAGGGTAAATATAGGGTAGGGGAATGGGTCTGTGTAAGTTACTGTTTGGAGGGTCAGTATGGACTTGTTTGGCCGAAGGGCCAGTTTCCATACTGTCGGGATTCTGATATATTGGGGAGCAGCTGCTGTCAATCTCCCGGACTCCTGTATGATCGGGAGCACGTACTGTAGGAGGGGAGGCCAGTGTATGGGCACAGTGCTGGTCAATTGTGGGAATATGCACAGTGCCTGGGAAGGAGGCTGTGTTTGTGAAGGATTAATCTGTCATTGGCATCTTCCTCTCCCTTGGAGCAGGACCCAGGGGAATGGCCCGTTTCCTGGCGCCCCTGAGATGTGATCAGGCTATCAGTGGGGCAGCATTTTGTAGAAAGTTATCAGAACTCTTTTGAGAAGATTCAGGGTTTTAATGGAAAGTGACAAAGATGGGCCTGCATATCGAGTTCTAATTTGGTTCATTTTAGTAAGACAGGTTTTGGCCAGAGTGTGCAGGAAGCAGTGCATGCAGGATGGTTGTCATCAGAGGATTCACCAACAACGCCCCCCACCCCCCGCCCCACCCTGCTGGACTCAGAGTCAGACTCATTGATTTGGTTCTTAGTCCGCAGACAAGAGCTAGGAAACTGAATTCAAAGTGAGGAGAGAGAGTGTGAGAACTGGGTGTGGAGGGAAGGGAGTGAGGGGATTGGTTTGGATTTCAGTTCACAGAAGAAAGAGAAATTGTTAGACTGAGAGTTAAAACTTTGGGAAACATGAAACTACAATTTCATACTATAATTGTCTTATAAAGATCCATCTTGTATTAATATGGTGAGTTGTTTTCTCAGTTGTAGGGTACCGAAAGGGTAGATTTGTGGATGAGAAATTCAAATTGAACCTCATTTTCAGTTTTGATAGTTACTTGATCCGTGCCGATCTGAATATTCATTGGACTCTTCATGTGGAAGGAAAGGTGTGTATTCTGTCCATGGGCGAATATTCCAAATAAGAGTGTCACCGGAAAAACTACTGAGACACAGCCAAGTCCATGTTAGGGTGGTGACTGTGGAGGGAGAGTTTGTTTGTTTTTGAAAGTCTGAAAAATCATGGCATGTTTCCCAGGAACAATTAAGCCACAGCTTTGCTTTGTAGAAGGACAAGTCTTTAATTAACCATACAACCAGAAAGACACAAGGATACCTGCACCATGGGAAATACTATGAAAGCGGGATTATTGTAAAGGAGTTCATTCTCGATCATGGATTGTAATCCATTGGCGTCGTCACGTCGGTTCCAGCGCCGTGGGGAAACACTGGAAATATGATGAATGCAGTGTAGGTTTCAGTTATTAAACCGAAAAAAGTGCACAACAATTTAAAAGAATGTTGTCAGGGCTCAGGGGCCTGAGTTATAGGGAGAGGTTGGACGAGCGAGGATATTTTTGTTTAGAGCAGAGGAAACTGAGTGGGTACTGTTCTAGAAGTGTATAAGACCATGAGGGGCATGGATAAGGTGAATGCATTCAGTCTTTTCCCCAGGGAATCAAGGACTGGAGGGCATCAGTTGAAGGTTAGAGGGGAAAGAATAAAAGGGAAGCTGAGGGGCAACTGTTTTACACAGAGGGTGGTATGTATATGGAATGAGCTGCCAGTGGAAGTGGTTGAGGTGGGTACACTCTCACAACAGGTAAAAGACATTTGGATAAATACATGGATAGGAAAGGGTCAGAAGCAGATGGGCCAAGTGCAGGGAAATGGGGTTAGTGTGGATGGACATTCTGGTCGGCATGGACCAGTTTGGGCCAAAGGCCCTGTCTCTGCTGCAGGGATGCAATGACTCTAAGTGCATCTGCTATTTCTCCCACTAACTCTTGGTATCCTGGGACGTATCCCATCAGGGCAAGGAGACTTGTCTACCTTTAGCTCCATTAGCTTGCCCAGCTCTAATGCTTTCGTGATAATGGTTGTTTCTTGGTCCTCACCTTCCTCAGTCTCCTTATCAATTACTGGCATGTCTTTCGTATCCTCCACTGTGAAGACTGACTGCGGTGTACTCATATTCCTGAACCCTGCTGGATAGGAATAACTAGGCACAGAGCTCTGAGAGGTCCTCTTAGAGTCTTTATTGATGGGACATGGCAGTTACCTGGATAGTGTACATGCAAAACACCTCCAGGCAGCATCAGGTAACTCCCCGCCTGTCCGATGTAAAGCTCCCCTTCTTATACCTTTGTGGTTTGGGACTTTCAACAGAGACTATCTCTCAGTATTATCTCCATGGCAACGGTCAGTTAGAAAGTCTAGTTCAGTTTAGCACTTTGTGGTTAAACCATATACCCCTACCCCACATCCCTGTGGCTCAATCAGGTATCTGACAGGCGCTTCAGTTTCAGTGGAGCTGTCTGTCAGGATTCTGATGTAGAAGAGCCGGTGTTAGGGTGGGGTGGACAAATTTACAAATCACACAATGCCAGGTTATAATCCAACAGAGTATAACCACAAGTTTTTGGAGTGTGCTGTGATTTGTAACTTGATCAGGATTATCTCTATGGTCACAATTAATTGCTTCAACAATTACAGAGGCCATATGTTCCCCACACAATAGGTTCCCCTCTAGCAGTGTAAGCTGCTATTCTGGCCCTGAGGACAGTTACTCATCACTTTTCGCCCCCAATCCCATCTAGCTTTCTGTTGATCTTTAAAGTTTTTCTAATCTCCTAGTTTCTCCTTGGTCTTTGCCAATTTGTATGCTTTCTATTTCAATTTGATAGACTCCCCTTATTTCCTGAGCCATTCGTGCCTTTTTCTACTGTCCTTCCTTTTCCCTGATATATATTTTTGCTGAGCATTTCGAAAAATTGCTTTGGTATTCCCACACAGTCCGTCAGCTTTCCCACGGTAAAGTCTTTGCTTCCAGTCTACATTAGCCAATTTCTGCCTCATCCTATTGTAGTCTCCTTTGTTTAAGCACTGGATCTTGGGATTGGATCTAATCTTCCAGCTTTCCAGCTGTGTTCTAAGTTCAACCAGATTTATCAGAAGTCTTTTATCAGATTACGAGGTGAGGCGAAGTTTCCTGGGTGCTTTGCGTTTCATTGTCAAAGACCTTGGCTTTGTAGTAAAGTATAGGATAGATATTCACAACAGAGTATTCTGGACGGTGTGAATGTACGACACAGTCTAAACCCATAAATCACTGTCTCCCCTCAGTTTAAAGTTGCAAAATCATTATCTCCCACATGCTTCCTCACTATCTAAGTTTGGAACGCGAATCCACCTGACTATCCTGCTTTTTCCAAAATCTCCTTTGGTGAATGTGGTGAGTTTTGGATGCAGCTTTCCAGTTATTACCGTAAGAAGATGAGCACTGGGCACAGGAGAGGCAATGCAGCCCTTCGAACCAGCCCCACCATTTAATACGGTGATGATTGAGCTCACCTTGGTCTCAGCTGGATTTTCCCACCTGCTCTCTCTCACGCTTCAACTCATTGCAAATTCAACATCTGTATCTCTTCATTAAATCTGCTCATTGTCCTGGCATCCACCGCATTTTGAATAGGGAATTCCACAGATTTGCAACACATTGAGCCAATTCATTCTTCTTCATGAGAGTAGAATAGAGACACTATATTGCAGAAACAAGGTACTTATCCATCGAGTCCACACCAGCCCTATGATGAGCATCCCATTCAGACCCACCCTGTCCCTGTAACCCTGCATTTCCCATGGTTAATGGCCTAACCAGCACATACACGGACACTGTGGGTAATTTAGCATAGGCAATCTTCCTAACCTATACATCTTTGCACTGTGGGAGGAAGCTCGAGCACCCTAGGAAACCCATGCAGACATGGTGAGAAAATGTAAACTCCACACAGTCGCCTAAGGCTGAAATCAAACCCGGGTCCCTGACGCTGTGTGGCAGCAGTGCTAACCACTGAGCTACATCTGCTTAAAATCTGCTACCCCTTATTAACCTCCCCACCCAGCAATTGGCTGAATCTATGTTCCTTACGTCAGAAATCAGGTTGTGGAAGCTGATGTCTCAGTAAAACCCAGTAACAGCCCACAAGTCCTGTGTGTCTGAATGGGGATCCTATACACAACACCCTCCAGCCCACTTTTCATTCACTATCCAGAAACTTGTCTCCAGTGGCTTCATGGGGACTAAAACTCCCACAATCCCTGAGGCAGGGAGCACGCGTGTGAGGGGAAGCCCAGAACTGCACATGTACAGAATATGGGCGGATTTTGGAGCATGTGCTTTGGAGGAATTAGCGGAAAGCATTTGACACTGTGATTGGCTGGAGGAGGAACCAATCAGCTTGTAGTATTGATGGGTTGGGGGTTCAAAGTGTCACCACACCCACATGGGCCCAAATTCATCCCCAACTTGTCATAGTGCTGGGAATTCACCAATGGGAAACAAAGAAGGATCTGACCCATTCTCCCAGACTGAAGGTTCCTCTTCTGTCCAGGATCTGCCACCTCCCTTTCTGTTTCATTCTGCTGTTACATTATTGACTTGCAGCAACTGAAGGGAAAGGAAGTGAACCCAGAAAGGGTGCAGAGTCTAACCAGGGACGGGAAGTGGTGGCATGGATCTGTTTACCAGTAACTCCATGAGAATGGGGAGGGTGTACATTAGGGACAGCAGAGTCAGAATGGTGGGAGAGAGTAAGTGGGCTGGAGGGTAACAGCTTTGGGGGAAGAAAAGGGGAAAAAAGATATTATAGAGAAACTAGAATTGTTCTGCTCTGAATTTCTAATCTGTACATATTCCTTTATACAGGGTGCTAGATGGTGAAGGTTTGCAGACTGAAATCTCAAAGCCATGTGCAGATTGTGATTAAGTTAACCAGCATTTGAAGAACCAAACATGGGGAATCACTTGGCCAAAATCCTGCAACCCTCTCCTCACAGCATTGTCAGTCTCTCTGCGCCAAATGGACTGTGAATGGTTTAAAACAGCAGCTCACAACCATCTTCTCAAGGGTAACTAGAGATGGGGAATAAATGCTGGCTGAGCCAGTGATGCCCATATCCTGGAAACGGTTTCTATCTCTAGTTGCTGAAACCCCGTTGATGTTACTGCAGGATGGTGAGGGACGCTGAGTGCATCCTCCAGGAGGCAGCACCATCACATCACCCCTGCCTACACCCACACAGTAACACCGCAACATCACTGGAACAAAAGGCAGTGAAGCTCAAGGAGGACTCAGATATAGTTCTTCGAGGTAGAGTCATAAAACGGGATTAGAACACAGCAGGAACAGGAGACAGCTGGATGGTCAGCTGTTACCCATTGAACGGTGGAGCAGGATTGAAAGGCCGAATAGCCTCCTGCTGCTATCTCCCAGGTATATATACAGCCATGGAGCCTGGGTAGTGAGAAGTGGGCAGGGCAGGGATTCTGCAGGCGAATGCACTTCCACATCAGTTTTCAGTGAGGGACGGTTTGATGGATTTTATTTAACATTTATCTTTAACACAAGGTTTGTGAATTTGTTTTTAAAATGTTGTAGCTGTTTATTCCACAATAAATAAAACTAAAAGAAATGAATTGAAACTATCTGAATGTAACAGTTTTTTAAAATTTCAATAGCCCTGTAAGATAAATCCTGTCTATCCCCGGACACCATCATTTTCCAGTTACTCAAACTCCAGGGAAATATTGCCTCCCTGTCTGAACCTTTGGTTTGTTTGAGCTGATTTTTAGTTCTCATTCTGTGAGCTGTGAAGCTTTCTTTTTTTTCTCCATTTCTCCTACCCAGAAATGTTATCACACATGGCTGAGCAACCTTCCCACCATCAACATCATCATTACGCCATTTGGGTTTTGGTTAACATATAATCACCAGCAGTAAACCACCCGTGTAACCAATTGAATATTTATAATCAACGCTCCTTACAGGCAAAGCAAACCATTACAAATGACAAAATGGGAAGGGACCAAATCAAAGTAGAGTTGGGGGTGAGGAGGCAGCGATGGTGATAAAGCCCCTGCGGTGCCCACCTCTATCTGAAGGCATCGAGAGCTTTGATGCACACCACATTCACCTCCAAGGGCACCCAGCTGTGTAGCCTTTATCCTCAATCATAGAATAGGATCCCTACAGTGTGGAAGGAGAGCATTGGCCCATCCAACCCCACCAACTATCCAAAGAGCATCCCACCTGGAGCCACTCCATCCCTGTAACACTGCATTTCCCATGGCTGATCCACCGAGTCTGCACAATCCTGGACACTGTGGACAATTTAGCACGACTGATCCACCTAACCCACAAATCTTTGGAGGAAACCAGACCACCTGGAGTGGACCCACACTATGCTGGGAAGAATGTGCAAACACCACACAGACTGTTGACAAAGGCTGGACTTCAACCTTGTACCTGGTGCTGTGAAGCAGCAGTGCTATAGAGCAATTTAAATCAAAATAGATGACCCCTGTTCATTGCTGTTTGTGGAGACTCCTTGCCCAGAGAGACATCCTGAGATTCAGAAAGAGACAATATGAATTCAGTCAACTCCTGCTGAGTTAATGTGATTAACAACAACATCAATACTCCAGCAGTGTCATCAGAACTCGTACCTACTCTAACATTTACGATTTTTACCCCATGGGAAGTTTGTTACCAGCTTCGCTGACAGCCATAATGCTCTGACCACTTTGACAGAGCCAGTGCTAGTCAGTTCTAATAGTTATCAATAGATTGTATCTAAACAGGATGCCACACAACAGGAAGTGCTCTGACACTCAATGCCCGTAAGGCAAGGTCATTTTCCTAAAACCACTCACATCTGGCAATTCCATTGAAGGTATTTCATACAGTAACCTTTCAGTCTCAATTGCCATTTCTAGTCCATGAAGCAGCCAGTTACATGCCCCAGTGAATTGAATTCTAGTAGCAGCATTGCCCTGGTAGGAGAGATTGAGGAGCTTGAAGCTGTCTTCTCTGGAGTATCTAAACATGAAACCCTTCAAATGAACATAAATCTTCAAGAGCTCGATAGGACAGATACAGGAAGGATGTGCTCCTAGGCTGGTGTGCCTGGAATAAAATAAGCACTAACTACAGTATCTTTACCCAGCATCCTCTTTAGCTGCATCAATGTTGAAGATTTATTTGCTGCTCTAATGCCACTCTCTCGATCACTCCCATTTTTCACTGCTGTAATGTTGATGACTGGGCAAATGTATAAAATTTAATTTAATCCATCCCAAAGCCTCTCTGTACCTGTGTCTCACTTGTGTTCACCGAGACACTCGTTCAATCTGACCTCTTTGCAAACCCTGCCCTGATGTTTCCTTAGAGGGCTCAGAATTAATTATTCACAGAATTGTTACTGTACAAAAGGAGGCTGATTTGGCTCATCAGCTCTCCAAAGGATCACCTCACTGAATGCCATTCTTCTCCCTTTACCCCATAAACCTTTCCATTCATCCTCTTCCAATAACACCATGGGATCACAGCATCACTTGCTGGGGCAGCATTTGTCATCCATTCTAACTGCCCAGGAGATGGTTCAGAGTCAACCCCATTATTCAGGGTCTGGATTGACATGTCGGCTGGACCAGGTCAGAATTAACACAGTTTCCCAGGCCCAATGACATGAAGAGTTGATTTCTGGCCTACTAGCTTATTTCTGAAATGATAATGAATAATGTTTGCCTTTGATTAAAAGTGCAAGACCAAAATGGGTTTTATTCTGATTGAGCACATCCTCCTGTTTCTCTCAGTTGTTATTGACAGTCTCATCCCCCTCACACCAGAACCTGTTCCAGAGAGTATTACAGAAAAGGCAGAATGGTCAGCTGCAGCTGGTCACCTGACCGGTCACTGGACCCAAAGGTTCACTCTCCACATGCTGCCTGGTCTGCTGACTTTTTCCAGCAATTTCTGTTTTACTTCCTGATTTCCCAGCATTTGCAGATGTTTCATTTTTGAATATTGATCTTGTCTGTTGCAGAGGAGTTTATTGATGAGTTTGGAGAGTTTCGAACATTGCAACTTAGGCCACAAATTAGCCATTATCTATTGAATGGCAGAGCAAAGTAAAGGGGCTGAATGGCCTCCTCCTGTTCCAATGAAAGTTATCCATCTGCAGCTTGTGGTAACATTTCCCCTCACTGCTCACTTCACCTCCATGTCTAACACACTGTTACTGACTGAACACACCTCCTGTGTTTGAATTAAACCTGCTAATGTTCTGTGGCTCGCTCTACTGCCACCCGGATTTAACTCTGATCATGGAATGCTGTCTCATTTAACTGCGGGAATGCCCACAAGGAATAATCTTGGAGTCTGTATCCCCGGGATCCAAAAATCCCGTTTATTTTCTTCTTCCTATTTCATTCTGGCATTGAACTCTCGGTTTCAATCCATTCTCCTGTCATGCTCTTCAACATGCCCGTGTGGGTGGACTCGAGGCAGCTGGCACCTGAGATTGTGGGGAGAGGCAGATTCAATCAGGGATTCGGGAAAACACTCAGACAATGACATATCCGTCTGATTGTTGACTCAGACAGATAGGCAGAAGGAAAGATGCACATTTAGATAGCAGCTTTGTTGACCTTGGGCAATGAAACATGCTTCCAACCCAATGATTTCAAACTCAAATCACTGAAAATACAGACACAACGCTTCCTACTTGTACCAGGTTGTCTCTGAGCCTCCTCTTTTCTTAAGAAAAGAGGTTTAAGCTGTTAAGCCTTTCCTGGTGATTATAATCTCTGTTTCTGTCAGATTTGTGAGTGAACCTTTATTGTTCTGTTCCTTGTGAGTGATGCTAGTAGCAGAAACAGTTCCTAACTTGTGAGGGGTTTCGGTTGGAGTATTTATATTTACACGTTCATTCCCACCCTCACATACAGTGTGAAATTGATGGAAAACTGAAGTAAAGGATTGAGTGAGCACCCACAGAAACACAAAAGGCAGCATGTGTACTTAAGCTGAATCAACCTGGCCTTAGGAAAATGTGACAACAATCACAACTAGTTAGAATTACAGAATCCCTTAGGCACACAAAGAGACTATTCAGTCCATCGAGTCTGCAATGACCTGCTGTCCCATCCTACCTCCATAACCCCACATTTAGCATGGCTAAACCAACCCACCTAACCTACACACTACAGGCCATGTTAGCACGGCCAATCCATCAAACCTGCACATCTGTGGGAGGGTCACAGATTATGTCTAAATGCTCAGGATTGTGGATGAAGGCTCACAAACACTTGACTCTGACGGAAATCCTCTTTTTTTTCAAAATAAAATCTGGGGGCAACTGCAGCCAGAAAGATTTCCGATTGTCTCATGAGGAAGAGAATTCAAAACTCATGCCACCGACCCAGGGGGTGCAGTGAAGTCTCAGAGGTCTGGGAACCATCAGAAATATAACAAGTTGTGTGAGCAAGGTTGGGGTGAGACAAGGACAAAAAGGCAGTCTGTCACACAGGGGAAGGCAGGAGAGATTAAATTGCAGAAATCGTAGTCCCTCAAGGCCACGAGGAATGGAGTTATGGCTGGGAAAGAAACCAGGAAACAAGGTGAGCAGCTGTCAAAGAAATACATTGAAAAAACATTATAGTAACATAGAGGGCAGAGTACGCAGTCTGAAATTGTTGCTCTCATTGGTGAGTACAGAACGCTGTAAAGCCTGGGTCATTCTATTACAGCCAAGACATGCAGGATAGGCCAAGTGGCCTCGATCTGTGCTGTAACTTTCTGATAAATTTATTCTAACATTTGGAATTCAGGTCAGATGATGTTCATAAATTCTCAAATTGGACTTGTGTTTAATATTCTGGAGAAATGTTAAATAAATCACAATGATCCCATTCTGCAGACTTTAGTCCACAGCCCTGCATGTTCCAGCATCTCAGTTACATCCATGTCCTTTTATTCTAATGTGATGCTGGTTACTGCCTCTGCCACCCCATCAGTGAGTTCCTGTTCCTCACCATCTCCGAGTGAAATGAATTCTCCCCTCCCCTTATTTCTGAGAATTAGTTTCAATCTAAATCCTCCAGTTTCTGACCTCTCTGTTAATGAATAGCTTCTTCCTATCCACTCAATCTCGATTCCTCAGCATTTTATCACTTCAATTAAATCTCAGCTCATCCTCCTCGGAATCATCCCCAACCTATCCAACCTTTCCTCACAGCAGAAATTCTCCAATTGTAGAAACATTCTGATCAATCTCCTCTGTACCCTCTCTGGTGTGAGGGATCCTAGAATGTGGGGATCAGAAGTGTGTGCAGTACTTTAACGAGTGTTCCTGACATTTCCCGTGTCACCTCTGTGTTCTTGCGGTTGTCGCTCAGACAAGAAGTGTCCTGGTTTTCCCACATGGAACTGGATGTGCACTCCATGGGGCTGGGATTCCTTACTATGTGTTTATTTGTTAACAAATCCTAAATTAACTTCAGATTAAAACACGATTATCAGCTACCCACCAACCAATTTCTTCCATTATACTCGTCACCTTACTTTTTTAAAAATCTCTTTAAAATTATTAGTTTCTAAACACAACAGACTTAAATTTGCTGATCAAGTATTCAGATGTCTCCACTGTTACAATCACTTGAAGATTGTCTTTACCTTCAGCTACATTGGTGAATTCAACATTGATTGTAAATATATGAATATCAAACGGACTTGAGTTTTATGATAATTAATCCAGTCTGATGTTCTTGTTGGTTAATATCTTGAAGAGAACTGTCCTCAGAACTTCAGCTGTGCTCTGACTTCATTCACAACAGGGTGTGGCTGGACTGCAGATCTTAGATCTGTTCCGTTGTTTACCAGATTGCTTCGCTGTATCTATCACTTGCCTCTTATGCTGTTTGGCACACAAGCAGTCCTCTTTGGTAACTTCATCAGGTTAACACCTTATTTTTAAGTGTTCATGCTGCTGTTGCTGACATGCCCTCCTGAATTCTCTCAGTTGAACAAGGATTGATCCTCTGATTCGATGGTAAGAGGTAAATTGGGGGATATGCTGGGCTATGATTCTGTAAGTTTTGTTGGAGTACAATTCTACTGCTGTTGTTGGAAGGAAAGAGCTAAACTCTTACACTGTTGGCCCCATATACTACATGCAGTATCATGAACACTGATAGGCCAAGACATGAAATACGAGCAACACTGTACAATGATGCAGGGTCACAACTGCAACAAGGGGAGTTTGAGATCCAACTTGACATAGGAGTAGGGAAAGAAGCAACTGATCAAATTGTCTCATTCATTGTCATAAAGAGGCTCTATGAGATGATTGCACTCTTGGGGGTAAGGATGGACGAGGTTGGGGAGACCGAGAGCCCTTCTAAAGAAACTAATCTGCCTGAGAGTTGTGAAATAGAATTGATTGCCATGCATTTAACAGAAAGCTAATTGAAACTCTTTTTATCCCCAAAAGATAACAAGACTGATGATGCTTCCAATCATCACCAGAAACAAACCCCAGAATACATGGTTTGGAGATGGATGTCAATTGCCAATCAACATCCAACTCCTGCAATCATTGAGCAAACTTACATGTGATTAACCTGTTCTGATGAACCAGAAAACCACTGTTCACTCTGTGCAGATGGACAGCGATGTGGGGAAGTGTTGGCCTAGTGGTATTGTCGCGAGACAGTTAATCTAAAACCCCAGATCGTGTTCTGGAGGCCTGGGTTCAAAGCCTGTTGCAGCAGATGGGGGAATTTGAATTCAATAAAAAAAAACTTGTGAATTGAGAGTCTAATGCTGACCATTAATTGATTGTCAGAAAAGCCCATCTAGTTCACTAATGCCCTTTCAGGAAGGAAGCTGCCATCCTTACCTGGTCTGGCCTACATTGTGACCTTAGACCCACAGCAATGTGGTTGGCTCTTACCTGCCCTCTGGGCAATTAGGGATGGCCAGGAAATGCTGCCAGGCCAGCGACACCCTCATCCTGTGCATGAATAAAGGAAAATAAAAGTCTGTACCTAGTGTGAATCTGTACATGTTCAACACTGCTGTGAACATTTCCAAAGCTAAGTTCTCTGTGTGCAAATCTTTATGAGCTGCCAAAACCATTGTTCATTACTTGGCGTGAGAAAGAGAAAAAAACATCCTCAAACTGTGGCTATCAGTAAATTGACTGGTGTTTCAGCAGGATGGATGCCTGAGTGACTCCCTTCCCCCCACACACGCACAGAGCAGGTGAACAGCTTCTCCCCAGTCTGACTGGTTTGGCCAGTTTCCAGGTGGGAATGGGTAAAGAATTCCCTTCTGGCATTCCTCACATTTCCAGAGTCGGTCCCTAGTGTGGCTGCACTGGTGTTTTGCCATTTCAGATAAATGCTAACAGACTGTTACACACACCGTTAGCCCCCCACCCCCCACCACAACCCCTCCACCCCCCCCTCCCAGAACCCAGTATAAAGCAGTAAATATTATCTCCTGCTGTGGAGGGACAGTCTGTATTGGACTGAGTAGGATCACTGAGCAGATTTCCCTAAATGACAACTTAATCGGTGACCAGAGCAATTTAAGCAAGTCCAAATAAAATGCATTACAGCACAGAGAGAGGCCCATCAAATCCAAGCTGGCTCTCTGTAGCCGAATCCAATATTCTCACTCCCCATACGTCCCCCAAACTCTGCAAGTTTATTTCCCTCTGATCTGATCTAATTGTTTTTATCAATCATTCATCTTCTCTGCTTGCACCACCATAATAGGCAGCATGTTCTGCATATTTCCAGCCAATACAGACAGCAGAAACACTTGCTCATCTCCGGCTGTCTCAAAACCTTACATCTGACCTTAATTCTTGTGCCATCACCTATCGAATACAGATACTTTTGTCTGCTATATCTAGGTCTGTTATAATCTTATACAGCTCTATCAAAAATATATTCAACTTGTTTACTTCAAAGAAAATCACAATTTCTTCAAATCAATCCAGTGACTGCATTGTCTTCATCAGTGAACCACTCCAGTAAGTCTGTACTCCACACCCTGAAGATCACTCATATCCTTCATTGTTGGTGCCTATTTTGTTCCACAAATCCAGACGATGCAAGTTTTCTGCACAACAGCAGTAGCTTTATTATTGGACAGCCGGCGAGAGTTTCAAAGTGTCTCTAAAGTAGCCGAGTGTCTACTTGCAGAGACTGTTCTTCACGAATCTCTGCCTTACCCACAGAGACAGTATATTTAATAGGAATTAGACAAAGGCATATCAGTCACATGGGCGGTTGCCATTACATAGTTTAAAGTAGGTAATTATGACCTTACAAAGCTTGATGAATGACGATGTCCTGTGATAACGTGTGATGGATTACAGAAACTGATTATCACATTGTTCATGATTATGTGTTGATGGGAAGAGATTAAGGCAGAAGGGTTCTTCCTTCAGTAAATGGGGGATTCACTTACCTATGCTAATATGGAGGGGAGGTAAGACAATGGGAGCGGGAGGCAGTTTAACAGGGTTTTGCCCAGGGCACTCAGTCTTGTCTGGAAAGGGCAAATTCCTCTTTCTGGGGTTACGGGGGAATCCACATGTATGGCTGCAAGAGGTTCTATTTTGAGATACTGTCAGCCTCCCCCCTTCTGAGGTGTCCTGTCTGTATTATAAGAGTACAGGCCTTCAGTTGATGCAATAAGGCCTTTGGCAAGGGAATGTTTAACCCTTGAGACCCCACGGTGTCCTGAAAGAGAAGCAAAAGGTATGGAAGTGGCCCCTCTATGGTATTTTAACTTCCCATTCTGACCCGGAATCTGTTGACCAGAATTGGATGCAATGATTGACTGTGACCTAACTAGAGCTTTGTCAAGGGTCAGCATCTTTTCCGTGAGTTTGTTATCATTCTCCCATTAATGAAGCCCAGCATCCCATTTCTTTTACTCAAGACACTATATGTTGCCTCTGTTTTAACGATTGGTGCACATTGTCCCCACTCCCGCTGTCCTGCTCTCTGTGTCTGTGCCATTCAAATATATATTCCCTTTCTGCATTGTTTCTCTCAAAATGCATCAACTTACTGTGTGTTCTAAAGAAGAGACATATTCCACTCAAAATATTATCTCTCGCTCCACATATTGTACCCCCTGGAAAACAGAACAGGACAGCACCGGAATAATCGGCCCACCGTGTCTGTGCAGACCATGATGCCATTCTAAACTACTTCCACCTGCCTGGACATGATCCATATCCCTGCCAACCCCTTGCATGCTTATGTGCCTGCCCAAATTTCTCTTAAGCATGGTGATTGTTTCTGCTTTTACCACCTCCCAGGAGAGTACATTCTAGTCATCTACCACCTTTTGCATTAGAAACTTGCCTGACATAACTCCCTTTAAACTTTCACATGTTGTTGGAAAGGTTCAGCCGGTCTTGCAGCATCTGAGAAAATAAAAATCCGTTAATGTTTCTGGTTCTTCATCTGAAACGTGAACTCTTATTTCTCTTTACAGATGCTTCCAGACTTGTTGAGCATTTCCAGAAGCTTCTGTTTTTATTTCTGATTTACAGCATCTGTTGTTCTCTCGGTTTTTATTTTCTTTAAATTTCCCCCTATCCCCTGAAATCTATGGCCTCTGGAATTTCTCATTTCTGCCTTGGAAAAAGATTCAGATTATAGAACATAGAATATAGAACAATACAGTGCAGAACAGGTCCTTCGGCCCTCAATGTTGCGCCGACCTGTGGAATTTTCTCAACTCGTCCCCCTATATATCCCAAAGTCATCCATGAATTTATCTCAGGATTATGTAAATCACCCTAATGTGGCTGAGTTGACTACCTTAGCTGATAGAGCATTCCACACAGTTCACACTCTCTGTGTGTAAAGAATTTGCCTCTGACATCTGTCTTATATCTATCACCCTTCAATTTGTAGTTGTACCCTCTTGTACAAGCTATCGTCATCATCCTAAGAAAAAGACTTTCACTGTCTACCATATCTAATCCTCTGATCATCTTGCAAGTTTCTTTCAAATCCCCCCTTAGCCGCCTTCTTTCCAATGAGAACAGATCCAAGTCTCTCAGCCTTTCCTTATAAGACCTTCCCTCCAGACCAGGCACCATCCTGATAAATCTCCTCTGCACCTTTTCCAATGTTCCACATGTTTTTTTGTAATGGGGCGACCAGAACTGTACACAATATTAAACTGTGGCTGCACCAGCATTTTGTATGGTTGCAGCATGATATTGCGGTTCCAGAACTCAATCCCTCTACCAATGAAACCTAACACACCGTATGCCGCCTTAACAGCACTATCCACCTGGGTGGCAACTTTCAGGGATCTATGTACGTGGACTCCAAGATCGCTCTTCACATCCATACTACCAAGAATCTTTCCATTGACCCAGTACTCTGCCTTCCTGTTATTCTTCCCAAAGTGCATCACTTCACATTTAGCTACATTGGACTCCACTTGCACCTCTCAGCCCAATTCTGCAGGTTATCGAAATCCCCCTGCAACTTGTAACATCCTTCCAAACTGTCTACTACTCCACAGACTTTAGTGTCGTCTGCAAATTTCCTAATCCATCCACCTATGCCTGCGTCTAAGTCATTTATAAAAATGACAAACAGCAGTGGTCCCAAAACAGATCCTTGTGGAACACCACTAGTAACTGGGTTCCAGACTGAATATTTTCCATCAACCACCACTCGCTGCCTTCTTTCAGAAAGCCAGGTTCTAATCCAAACTGCTAAATCACCCTCAACTCCATGCCTCTGCATTTTCTCCATCAACCTACCATGTGGAACCTTATTGAAGGCTTTACTGAAGTCCATGTATACCATGTCAACTGCCCTAGTCTCATCTAAATGCTTCGTCACCTTCTCAAAAAACTCAATGAAGTTTATGAGACACGACCTGCCCTTGACCAAACTATATTGACTATCTGAAATCAAATTGTTGCTTGTTAGATGATTATAACTGTTATCTCTTATAATCCTTTCCAAAACCTTTCCTACAATGGAAGGAAGGCTCACTGGTCTATAGTTACCTGGGTCATCTCTGCCGCCCTTCTTGAACAAGGCCACAACATTTGCAATCCTCCAGTCCTCGGGTACTAAACCCATAGACAATGTGACTCAAATATCAAAGCCAAAGGCTCTGCTATCTCCTCCCGAGCTTCCCTGAGAATCCTCGGATAAACCCCATGGGGACTTGTCTACTTTCACTCCTTCTAGAATTGATAACACCTGTGCGTAACTAACCTCAATCCTTTCTCGTCTAATATCTCGTACCAAGTTTTGTCCTCTACAGTATTCCCCTTTTCCTGTGTAAACACCATTGAGAAATGTTCATTTAGCACTTCTCCGATCTCTGCAGGGTGCACACTCGACTTCCCACTTCTGTCTTTGATTAGCCCTATTCCTACCCTAATCATCCTTTTATTCTTCACATACCTATAGAAAATTTCAGGGTTACCCTTTATTCTGTTTGCTAAAGACTGCTCGTGTCCTCCCTTTGTTTATTTTTAACTCTCTCTTTAAATCCTTCCTAGCTGATCTGTAAGTCTCTATTGCTTCATCTGTACCATTTTGCCTCATCAACACATAAGCCTCTTTCTTCTTCTTAACAAGAGATGCAATTTCTGTAGTAAACCATGGTTTACAAACTCTGTCTATGCCAGTTGGGTCACCCCACAGCCATTGATTTTCCAAAGACAACAATCCAAGATTTTCCAACCTATCCCAATCCAGGCAACATTCTGGTAAACCTGTTTCCACCTTCCCAAAAGCCTTCACATTCTACCTATAATGTGGTGATCAAAACGGCACACAATACCCCAAAGGTGGCCTGATTCTAGGTTTATATTCACTCCCCTGACAGAAGAAGGCAAGCCCTGCCATTCACCTCCTTCACCACTTTCAGGGATCTTTCAGCTTGCAACTGAAGATCCATCTGTATACCAATGCTGCTCAGGGCCCTTCCGTTTAGTGTATACATTCCTCTTGCTATGTGTCTTCCAAAACTCATCACCTCACACTTGTCTGAATTAAAATATATCTGCAATTTCTCCACAAAACTTTCTGACTCATCTCTTTCTTGCTGTATCCTTTGACATCATTCTTCATGATTCACAACTTCAACAGTTTGTGCCATCTACAAACTTGCTAATTAAATCATTTACGTTTTCAAACTTTTCATTTATATACATTACAAGCAACAGATGGCCCAGGTCTGATCCTTGTGGAACAGCACTAGCCATAGACCTCCAGCCAGCAACATGCCCCTGCACAATTGTTGCTGGGAGAAATATCAAAGAGGAGCCTTGAGTTCTGTGATGAGCAGCATGACCAACGTTTATTCAGAGCTCCTTACTAATACAAGATGGGAGAGGTCCCTCTCTGGCTCCCCCAGATAACTCCAGCATTTTGATGTGTTTACTTCATATGTTCCAGTAATATTTTCCCCCTGACCTGAACTCCAGGATTTGGAATGTCACTCGGATATTTCCGTGTTCCCTTCCACAGTCTCTGATTCTCTCAGCTCATGCAGCTGCTTTGCCAGTTCTTTCACAAATGGTTTAACCCTATCGTTGTCATTGCACATCTCCAGCCCTCCCACTACCACACATCTCCGGCCCTCCCACTACCACACATCTCCGGCCCTCCCACCACCACACATCTCCGGCCCTCCCACCACCACACATCTCCGGCTCTCCCACTACCACACACCTCCGGCTCTCCCACTACCACACATCTCCGGCCCTCCCACTACCACACACCTCCGGCCCTCCCACTACCACACATCTCCGGCCCTCCCACTACCACACATCTCCGGCCCTCCCACTACCACACACCTCCGGCTGTCCCACTACCACACATCTCCGGCCCTCCCACTACCACACATCTCCGGCCCTCCCACTACCATACCCTGTGGCATCTGCATAGTCCATCCAGTCACTAATTCAAGAGGGGACAGTCCCGTCCCCTTTTGCTGGGGTTGTCCTCAGTTTCATTAGGCTGGTGTGGAGTACTCTAACCCATCGCTGCCTGTCTCTGAGAGAGCCTTAGTCAGATTAGCTTTCAGTGTCTGCGTCATTCCTTCTACTGTCCCAGAGCTCTGGGGGTGGTATGGGGGATGGGATTTCTGTTCAGTACCAAACAGGGCACATAGCTAAAGAGCTATGTTCCCTGTAACATTTGACCCTTGGTCATAATCTGCAGGGGAATGCTTCCACCCACTGAGTAAACCTATTTATTAAAACCCAGTAGGACGTCCTTTCCTGGGATTGGGATGGGTGTGTGTGTGTAAAATCCGTCTGTAATTGTTCCCATGGGCCCCTGGGCTGCCTCCATTTTATCCTGATTGCTTTCCCTGGCTCACACTGTGAACACATTACACACCTTCGACAAAACCTTGCTGTATTTCTCCCTGTTCCAGGCAAGGATTGTAGTGGATCATCTGATATTGCATTTTATCCTGCCCAATATGGACCAGTCCATGATATGATTTTAATACTGTTTGTCTTATACAGTGTGGTGACACTGCTGGATCATCCAGACTTTGTCTTGTCCTATTATTGTCCCACCCTTTTCCCATTCCTGTTTCTCCTGTTGTGGGACTGTTTCTGGGAATATCTTTAAACCTTCCTCTCTCACTTCTGTAGCTACACCCATTGCCATCTCCTCAAATGTCTTCACTGTTTCAGTCAGTATTTCACGTGTAAGATTATTAAAGGATTGGACATTCTAGAGACAGGAAGCATGTTTCCGCTGATGGGTGAGTCCCGAACTAGAGGACACAGTTTAAAAATAAGGAGTAGGCCACTTAGAACAGAGTTGAGGAGAAACTACTTCACCCAGAGAGTAGTGGATGTATGGAATGCTCTGCCCCAGAGGGCTGTGGAGGCCAAATCTCTGGATACTTTCAAGAAAGAGTTGGATAGAGCTGTTAAGGATAGTGGGATAAAGGGTTAAGGGGATGAGGCAGGAGCAGGATACTGATTGAGGATGATCATCCATCATCATAATGAAAGATGGTGCTATCTCGAAGGGCAGAACAGCCTACTCCTGCACCTATTGTCTATTCACCTGCCTTCCCCACATACTCACTGCCCTGTTGGTGTGGGGTTTCTACTTCCCTGTGAGCTCTATTCTTCATTATTGCTGCTTCTCTGGGAAAGGTAGCTGCTTCCACAAACTCTCTGATCTGTCCTTCATGCTCTATATGCCCCCAGACAGGGTGATGTACCCTCACCGAGCCCAGGCCAACACTTGGTCATGAACTATACCAAAGGAATGCTGTCTGTCTGTGTATATGCTGACTCCCTGACCCCTGGCTAATGTCCGTGCTTCTGTCAGGGCTCGTGATGGTTCTGCCATTTCTGGGTAATTCTCCACAAAAGTCCTCCAATAATTAAACAATCCTAAAGTTTGCCTTATCCCCTTCACGGTGTGTGGGTGTATAGTTTTGAAATCATGATCTTTCGTTACACTGGGATTGTCCCCCTCCCTTCCTGATTTGATCTCCCTGATGTGATGTCCCAGGTACATCTCCCCCTACCTTCCCACGTTCTGTGGGTTAATTTTAAGCTCGGCCTGCCTGACCTGACACAATACTCTTGTGATATCTGGATATGTTCTTTCTCTTCAACTGAGGTGATGAGATGTTGGTAAGATTAAATTGACTAACTCCATCAGCCATATATCAGTGGGATATACTGGAATATTACGGGATCCCTGAGGTAACTGGATCCAGGTCTACTGCTTTCCTCAGACAGTAAATATTAGCTTATTCTGCCATTCCAGGTCCACAGGAACCCATTCACAATATCAAGGGCTGAGACTGTATCCTGTTGCAATTTTAATCCATTAACTGAAGTGGTGTGGTTCGCTACTGTAGGATACTGTTTAGTGGCGGATTTACTGAGGGAGGTATAATCAATAGTGAGGTGGGATGAGCCGTTCGGCTTCTGTGAGTTCGTCTGTGATACTGTTGGTCTGACTATTTCCTGCTTCTCTCAATCTGTTACTGTCTCAATTACTGCCTCCTCAGCCCCGGCTTTAATGGGATCCTGTTTATGTGGGGAGTGAGAGGACCCTCGATCTTTACAGGATCTGCAGATAATAACCCACATTCCTGTTTGAGTTCCCCACACTGCTGTTTGGGTCCTAGCTATAACTCCCCAGATTCTCTGACTGCTCCAGTCTCCCTGCAAGGTAACTACTCTGGAGATGTCGCCTCTCCTTTGCTTCCTGTCCCGGGCCTAGCCAGGTTGTTCCCATATTACAGTTTGTGTCTCTACGTCAATAGTTCTTCGGAACTGTTCTAAAATGGCAACTCCCAGAATGGTCCTTTCCTCAGTTTCACACTCCCATATCTGAATATATTTTTCCATATCCATGATCTGCATTGGGACAGGTTTATTTCATCCAGTTTCCTCGATTCCCTCTCCAACTGCTCTCATTTTAGTAATTGAGGGGTAAGGGGCAAATCCGTATCAGTAATTGATACAGGTGTTCCTGTATTAATAATATGTTCTACTAGTTCCCAAACACAGCATCAATGAATATTCATGTGCCTACGTGAACTCATGCACACACACAATGTGAACATCTATCTCCCTCTCTCTGCCTACGTTCCTTGGCTGTGTGCCCTTTCCTGCTTCACTTGTAACATTGTGGGTCTGGTTACCCTCCCTGCACTTCAGCTATTCCCCTTTGTTTCGGAGTTTGCCTCAGCTGTCATGGCCCAATTCAGAATGTGGTTAAAATTATCTCCCACTGGGAGTCCCATATTTATGATTACAGTTAAATGGGGTCCCATGTCATCTTTAAAATACATCAAACCTATTTCATCATCACAGGTTGGGGTTTGGTAAACCCCCATGGTCCTTACACACCTCAGGCTTCCTTTAGGCCTCACGTCTGAGAGGCACCACCTTCACTTGTTCCTGTTTCCCACAATAATGTAACTCATCCTGTCATTCCTGGAATAAAACAGAACAAAATGTAAATTTGGTTTGACTTGAAATATTAGTAATTCGACATTCACTTTACATATCTATAGAGGTGAAAATTCTCCTGTGTTTATTTAAGTAAATTTAATGTGATCATCCAGTGAAAATAACCCTGATAATCAACGACAGTGAATGAACTGAATAATATGTGAATCTTTGCACAAGTTCTTGCAATGAAAATTCAATTTTATTTAATGCTTGTCACCCATTACACCATGGGCATTGTTATTAGGGAATAAAGTAATGGAAGGATATCAGAGAAAATCAATAGACTTTATGTTTAGCTTCACTGCAATAATGAACCAAAACAATATTTGGAAATATGGTTAAACTACATAACAATGTTTCCAGTGTCATTATTAACATGAAAACTATTTTAGTTTGCAAGTTGTTTTATACTAAGAATAATTGGAAATGAATTGAGATTATTAATTGACCATTTAAAATATATTGTGAAGAGAATAATCATATATATTTTTTGGAGGAAATTAGGAAAGTAAATAAATACATATACATTGGTATTAATAGTTTTAAAATGTTTGGAAGTCGACTAGGATTATTTGATTGAGAGATGCTGCATGATTATAAAGACTATTTCACCTTTTTCATTGCATTGTTGGTTTCACTAGAATCTGTTGTGGTCTAAGCTCTTGTTGTGTGCAATGGGCTGTCACTAATAGCTTCATTAACCTGCGAGTCTCAGATCAGGTTTCCTTTGTCTGTAAGTCAGTCTGTAAGTGCGCGACACACCTGCTTTTCTGAGGGGAAACATATTCTTTTCACTGAGAATGGTTTTTACCGCACACCATAAGCAGGGAAGTGTTTTTCCAAAGAATTCCAATCTTTATCTATAAATCTGATGGTATCTGTGTTTGTCAGTTTGTGGAGGATTCAGCCCCTTTGTTCCAAGCTGTTTTTATACAAGCAGTTGGTTCATTAAGTCTTTGCCAAGAATGTTGTTTACTTTCCCCTTTTACTGTGATTCTGCAGATTAGAATATTCTGAGAGTCAGTAATGGTCAATAACTGAACATTGAATGATTTTGACTCTAACAGAGCAGTTGCCTTGTTTTCAGCTAATTATTCGTTTTTTTATTTCCTGGTTGTGTAGAATGTTACAGAAACAGGCTCTGAGCAATGTTTCCATTCACTTGTGTTGGAGTCACTGACAGCCACGTGGTCAGTCAGTTTGAGGCTGATGGATCAATTTCTCTGACCTTTTACATGACGACACTGTTGGAGTATTGATGTTGTTAACCACATTAACTGGGCTGGAGTTGACTGATCTTACATTGCCACTTTCTGAACCTCAGGCTGTCTCTCTGGGCAGTAAGTCTCTAAAAACAGTAATGTGACAATGCGCAAGGATCATCTGTTTTGATTTAAATTGTGATTGTAGCACTGCTGCTTCACAGCATCAGGTACAAGGTTGGAGTCCAGCCTTGGTCAACGGCCTGTGTGGAGTCCCCACATTCTCCCCATGATAGTGTGGGTCCCCTCCAGGTGCTCTGGTTTCCTCCCACAGTCCAAAGATGTGCAAGTGGATCAGTCATGCTAAATTGTCCACAGTATCCAGGATTGTGCAGACTAGGTGGATCAGCCATGGGTCATGCAGTGTTACAGTGATAGCGTGCTCTGGGTGTGATGTTCTTTGGATGGTCGGCGCGATTTGATGGGCCAGTGCACTACTTCCACACTGTAGGGACTCTATTCTATGATTGAGGATAAAGGCTACACAGCCGGGTGTCCTTGGAGAAGGACCATGTGGTGTGTATCAATTCTCTCGATGCCTTTAGATAGAGGTGGGCACCGCAGGGGATACAGTGCTTTATCCCCACTGCTGCCCCCTCCCCACAACTCTACTTTGATTTAGTCCCTTCTCACTCTGTCACTTGTAATGGTTTGCTTGGCCCGTAATGGGCTTTGTTTGGAAATATTCAATTGGGGTTTACTGTTGGTGATGATATGTCTAGATTAGAGTGGTGCTGGAAAAGCACAGCAGGTCAGGCAGGATCCAGGGAGCCGGAAAATCAACGTTTTGGCAAAAGCCCTTTTCCAGCACCACTCTAATCTCGGCTCTGGTTTCCAGCATCTGCAGTCCTCACTTTTGCACTGCTGGTGATTATATGTTAACCAAAAGCAAAATGGCATAATGATGATGTTGATGGTGGGAAGGTTGCTGTGATAACATTTCTGTGTCAGGGAAATGGGGAAAAAGAACGCTTCGCAGCTCACAGAAGGAGACCTGAAAAGCAATTACATCAAACCAAAGGTTCAGACAGGGAGGGAATATTTCCCTGGAGCTTGAGTAACTGGAAAGTGATGGTGTCCGTGACAAAAGGGATTTTGTTTTACAGTGGTTGAGAGTTTTAAAACTGTTATATTCAGACAGTTTAATTTATTTTCTTTAATTTTATTTGCTTTGCAAAAAACTTTTACAACATTTTAAAACCAAAATTTACAAACTTTGTGTTAAAGATAAATGTTAAATAAAATCCATCAAACCTTCCCTCACTGAAACCTGTTGTGGAAGTGCAATCTCCTGGAGAATCCCTGCCCACTCCTTCCTACCCGGGCTCCATGGCTATATACATACCTGGGAGATAGCAGCAGGAGGAGACCATTCAGCCTTTCAATCCTGCTCCACCATTCAATGGGAAACAGCTGACCATCCAGCTCAGTCTCCTGTTCCTGCTGTGCTCCAATCCCCTTTCATGACTTTACCCCGAAGAACTATATCTAAGTCCTCCTTTGGCTTCACTACCTTTTGTTCCAGTGACGTGGCGGTGTTACTGTGTGGGTGTAGGCAGGGGTAATGTGATGGTGCTGCCTCCTGGAGGATGCACTCAGCATCCCTCATCATCCTGCAGTAACATCAACTGGGGTTCAGCAACTAGAGATAGAAACCATTTCCAGGATATGGGCATCACTGGCTCAGCCAGCATTTATTCCCCATCTCTAGTTACCCTTGAGAAGATGGTAGTGAGCTGCTGTCTTGAACCATTCACAGTCCATTTGGTGCAGATAGACCAACAATGCTGTGTGTGAGTGTTGCAGGATTTTGGCCGAGTGATTCTCTATCTTTGGTTCTTCAAATGCTGGTTAACATAATCACAATCTGCACATGATTTTGAGATTTCAGTCTGCAAATCTTCACCATGTAGCACCCTGTATAAAGGAATATGTACAGATTAGAAATTCAGAGCAGACAATTCTAGCTTCTTGGAATATCTTTTTCCCCTTTCTTCCCCCGAAGCTGTTACCCTCCAGCCCACTTACTCTCTCCCACCATTCTGACTCTGCTACCCCCTAGTGTACACCCTGCCCATTCTCATGGAGTTACTGATAAACAGATCCATTCCACCACTTCCCGTCCCTGGTTAGACTCTGCACCCTTTCTGGGTTCACTTCCTTTCCCTTCAGTTGCTGCAAGTCAATAATGTAACAGCAGAATGAAACAAAAGGAAACAGAAAGGGAGGTGGCAGATCCTGGACAGAAGAGGAACCTTCAGTCTGGGAGAATGGGTCAGATCCTTCTTTGTTTCCCATTTGTTGATTCCCAGCATTACAATGAATTGGGGATGGAGAGTGGTCCCACATGGGTGTGGTGACCCCCTAACAGATCAATACCAGAAGCAGATGCATCCCTTCCCCAGCCAATCACAGTGTGAAATACTTTCTGCAAAGTATACTTACCTAAAGCACATGCTCCAAAACCCGCCCACATTCTGTACATGTACAGTGCGGGGTTTCCCCACACACGTGTGGTCCCTGCCACAGGGATTGTGGGTGTTGTAGTCCCCAAGAAGCCACTGGAGCCCTGTCTCTGGAAAGTGTATGAAAAATGTGGACTGGAGGGTGTTGTGTATAGGATCCCCATTCAGACACACAGGACATATGGGCTGTCACTGGGTTTTACTGAGACACCTGCTTCCACAACCTGATTTTCTGATGTAAGGAATATAGATTCAGCCAACTGGGGCGTGGGAAGTGAATAGGAGGAGCAGATTTTAAGCAGAGGTGGCTCAATGGTTAGCACTGCTGACTCACAGTGTCAGGGACCTGGATTTGATTTTAGCCTTAGGTGACTGTGTGGAGTTTACACGTTCTCCCCGTGTCTGAGCGGGTTTCCTCTGGGTGCTCCCGTTTCATCCCACAGTCCAAAGATGTGCAGGTTAGGAGGATTGGATATGCTAAATTGCCCACAGTGTCCATGCCTGTGCAGGTTAAGCCATTAACCATGGGAAATACAGGGAATGGGTGAGTCTGAATGGGATGCTCATTATAGGGTTGGTGTGGACTCCATGGACGAATACCCTGTTTCTGCACTGTAGGGATTCTATTCTAATTTCATGAAGAAGAATGTACCTACCTCAATGTGTTGTGAATCTGTGGAATTCCCTCTTCAAAATGCAGTGGATGCCAGGACAATGAGCAGATTTAATGAAGAGATACAGATGTTGAATTTGCAATGAGATGAAGGGTGAGAGAGAGCAGGCAGGAAAACCCAGCTGAGACCGAGGTGAGCTCAATCATCACCGTATTAAATGGTGGGGCTGGTTCGAAGGGCTGCATTCCCTCTCCTGTACCCAGTGCTCATCTTCTTATGGTAATAACTGGAAAGCTGAATCCAAAACTCACCACCCTCCCCAAAGGAGTCATGATTTGGAGATGCTGGTGTTGGACTGGGGTGTACAAAGTTAAAAATCACACAACACCAGGCTGTAGTCCAACAGGTTTAATTGGAAGCACACTAGCTTTTGGAGCGACGCTCCTTCATCAGGTGATTGTGGAGGGCTCGATCATAACCCAGAGTTTATAGCAAAAATTTGCAGTGTGATGTAACTGAAATTATACATTGAAAAATTAATTGTCTGTTAAGCCTTTCATCTGTGAGAATACAGTGATAGTTTGACTTCTTTCATGTGTAAATCACAAAACCCTTCTTTTTAAAGTTGCATTCTCAGGTTAGCTGCTAACAATGGTTTATAGTGAGACAATATGTTGAAGGTGTTAGTTCCCTTTGTTCTCTGCCTATGACCTGATGTTTAGATTGATCCTCTCTCCACAGTCACCACGCTAACATGGACTTGGCTGTACCTCAGTAATTTTCCCAGTCACACTGACATTTGAAATATTCACCCACGGACAGAATACACACCTTCCCTTCCACATGAAAAAGGCCAATGATATTCAGATCGGCACGGATCAAGTAACTATCAAAACTGAAAATGAAGTTCAATTTAAATTTCTCATCTGCAAATCTGCCCTTTCAGTTCTCTACAACAGAGAAAACAAGTCACCACCGTTAACACAGGATGGAAATTCATAAGACAATTATAGTATTAAATTGCAGTTTCTTTGTTCCCCCAAAGCTTTAAATCTCAGTCTCACAATTTCTCTCTTCTGTGAACTGAAATCCAAAATAATCTCCTCACTCCTTCCCTCCACACCTAGTTCTAACACTCTCCTCTCTTTGAATTCAGCTTCCTAGCTCCTGCCTACAGACTAAAAACCAAAAAAAGGGGTGGCACGATGGCACGGCAGCCCCACAGCACTAGGGTCACAGGTTCGATTCCAGCAATCCAAAGATGCGCAGGTCAGGTGAATCGGCCAGGCTAAATTGCCCATAATATTAGATGCATTAATCAGAGGGAAATGGGTCTGGGTGGGTAACCCGAGGGTCGGTGTAGACTGTTTGGGCCGAAGGGCCTGTTTCCACACTGTAGGAAATCTAATCTAATCAAATCAATGAGTCTGACTCGGAGCCTCCTGGGTGTTGGTGAATCCTCCCCACACCTCCCAGGGCTTCCTTCTGGGACAGAACGGACTGACTTTTTCCCCCCCAATCTGGAACCTCTTATTTATTCCCCTACTCCGATCCTCTGATGAGAACCATCCTGCACACACTGGCCAAATCATATCTGGTTGAATAAAAATGAACTAAAATGAATGTTCCTCTCCGTAACATCCCTGAATCTTCACCCGAGTTCTGATAACTTTCTGCAAAATACTCCCCCACTGATACGCCGACCACTTGTCCCGATACCAGGGGAGGGGCCATTCCCCTGGGACCTGTTCCCAGAGGGAGGAAGGGAGTGAGCTGCCAATGAAAGATCAATCCCACACACCCACAGCCGCTCTCCCTGGCACTGACCCACCTTGCACATACACCAACAATTGCCCAGCACTGCGCCCATGCACCCATGCACTGGTCTCCCCTCCTGCTGAGCATGCTCCAGATCACACAGGAGCCTGAGTGATTGACAGCAGCCACTGCCCAATAGGGTGGAGGGGGCGGGGCTGGAGGACTGGGACAATGGGATTGTAAACAATGAATGAATGTGGAGGACACTGGGGGATGGACAGGTCAGTGAGGGACATGAGCAGTGCAGCAGCAGGAGGGGATCCTGGACAAACTGAGCAATGGGAGAGTCTAACAGGAGAGAAACTACAGGAAGGTTTTGTTTAGAGGCTCAGGCAGGGACAGCTGGGAGACAGTATGGCCTGGTGGCTTGGGCAGGTTTTCCAATCAGCCACTTCAAAGATGCTGTCACTCAACTTTGAACCTGATCCTCCTGGTCCAGAGGTAAGGACACTACCACCATTTCTTAGTGGACTAGAGGAAAGAAGGGAAGATGTTCTCCGTCTCACTCACATGGAAACTCCATGAGCTCCTACCACTTACTGTCTCTGGTGGGGATGGAGGAGACAGAGCAGATGGGAGCAGGGTTAGGGATATAGGGACTGCCTTTGAAAAGGAACTCACTGTGTTGGTGATATTAATAAGACTCGATACACAGTCACTAACACAAAGCTGGTGTACGTGAACTTTATCCAGAATATGAACACCCATAACTGGGTGACGCAGACTCCAATGTACAGAGTTAAGTCCTGTATACTATTAACAGCTTGTGTGTGAGAAATCACGTCTCATGAACTTAAGTCAGGGCAAAAGGGTGGAAATCATCTACATGGTCTTCAGTAAGGCGTTCAAGAAGGTTCCCCATGGGAGATTAGTTAGCAAGGTTAGATCTCACGGAATACAGAGAGAGAACGAGCCGTTTGGATACAAAACTGGCTCAGAGGTAGAAGACAGAGGGTGGTGCCAGAAGGTTACTTTTCAGATTGGAGACCTGTGACCAGTGGGGTGTCACAAAGGATCGGTGCTGGATCCACTAATTTTCATAATTTATATAAATGATTTGGAAGTGAATATAGAAAGTATTGTTAGTAAGATGACATCAAAATTGGAGGTGTAGTGGACAGTGAATAAGATTATCTCAGATTACAACGGGATCTTGGTCAGATGGTTGAGGATTGGCAAATGGAGTTTAATTCAGATAAATGTGAGGTGCTACATTTTGGAAAAGCAAATATTAGCAGGATGTATACACTTAATGGTAAGGTCCTCGGGAGCGCTGCTGAACAAAGAGACCTTGGAGTGCAGGTTCACAGCTCATTGAAAGCAGAATCGTAGGTAGATAGGATAGTGAAGAAGGTGTTTAATATGCTTTCCTTTATTGGTCAGAGCACTGAGTATAGGAGTTGGGAGGTCATGTTGCGGCTATACAGACATTGGTTAGGTCATGCTTGGAATATTGCGTGCAATTCGGGTCTCCTTCCTCTCAAAACAATATTGTGAAACATGAAAGGGGTCAGAAAAGTATTACAAGCATGTTGCCAGGGTTGGAGGATTTGAGCTATAGGGAGAGGATGAATACACCGTTTTCCCTGGAGCGTCAGAGGCTGATGGGTGACCTTATAGAGGTTTATAAAATCAGTAGGGGCATGGATAGGGTAAATACACAAGGTCTTTTCCCTGCGGTGGGGAGGAGGTACGATGGGGGTGGGAGACAGAGGGGGGAGACCGAGAGGGGAGGGTGACGGTTAGTTTGTAGATCTACAGCACAATCCTGTTCCTGTCTTCTCCCCATCCCCTTCAATCCCTCTGAAGGGCTCAGAGTAAGTGCACAGACCCTGGAAAATAGAGCTTTAGGGTGACCAAGTGCTGAAGGTTGCATTTGGGACGTTGACCTTTATTAGTCTGTGCACTTTATCAATAAATGGACCTGGGTTCAATTCCACTGTTCTGGATTCATGTCAGTGGCCACAGACACGCCTGTCTCTGACCCTGACGACTGGATCCCCTGTCACTATAGCTCTGCCATTCTCCTTCCTCCCGTTCTGTGCAGCAGAGCTCTCTATGGGGTCATGAACCTGGCTGTTGCTGATTTCCCCTGAGAGGCAACCCCATCTGTTCCCTCCCTTATAGAATCCCAAGCGGTGCACAATATCTGTATGAGAAGCGAAATGATCATGGGGAGTCCTGCACTCCCTTCCTGAGCCTTTTGCTTGATCTGATGGTCACCCATTCCCTTTCTGCCTGTGTAACCCTCACCTGCAGTGTGACTAACTCACTAAACGTGCCGTCCATAGCATTCTCAGTATTGCTCCACAGTGAGTCCACTCTCAGCTCCAGGTCTGAAAAGCAGTTTCCCAGTAGCTGCAGATGGACACCCTTCCTGCACACACAGCCGTCAGGGACACTGGAAGTGTCCCTTATTTCCCACATTGTACAAGAGGAGCGCCCCACGGGTCTGAGGGCTCCTGTAACAATGTGTCTCTAGTTTCAGCTAGTTACTCCCATTAGGAGAATTTAAATGAGCAAAAACCTTCCTTCTCTTCCAACATTTCCATTATCATCAAAAGCCCCGATCTTTACTTAAGCTGACATTTTACACTTTAAAAACTGTTTTAAAAAGAAAACACTCAGCAGGTATCGCTTACAACTTGGCTGTTCCCTTTGGGAACATGTGAATTGCTGAATGGCCTGGACTAAAACTGAAGCTGTGGTTCACCTTCTCCCTGTCTCCCCTCGCTCTATTTACACCCAACTCCAAAACACTCTCATTGAACCAAGCAGCCCTCACGGTGCAGCCCTGTCATTTTCATTGTCTGCTCACACCTACACTGCCCTCAGCCTCCTGTACTGTTCCAATGCATCTCAATGGGAGCTGAAGAACTGCATCTCATCTTTCAATTCAGCCCTTTGTAACCCCAGAGTCAATACGGACCTCAGCAGTTTCTGAATGAACAGACAGTTGTCAAAACCTGGAACATTCCACCCGAAATGGTGCTGGAATTTGAGTCCATAAGGAATTTTAATCAGAAGCTTGCAGGGAATTGAAAATGAGGAGTTTACAGGTTAACATCAGAAAGTGGGTGATTGGGTCTAAATCTGACAGTTCCTATGTAGAGACGAGGTGTAATTTGGACAAATCTGCGTTCCCTCTCAGGGCCCAGAATTGAGCACAAACCCAAAGGGTGATCCCTTGGAACATCTTTCTGCTTTTTGCTTGAAAAAAAGAGATATTTTCCCACAGACAGAACAGACACACCTTTCTCCTTCCCCAGTTAAATGTCAATGGTATTCCGATCCTGATGACCCTGCTGACGATAGAAAGTTGATTTTGAGATCCCTGTCTCAATTATTAAATAAAATCCTATAAAATGAATTCACAAAATAAAACTCACAGTCAGTGCAGGCTGAACAGTAAAGACAAATACTTCTCTTGGTATGTGTTTGATGTGTAAATGCTCCTCTTCAAATCACCCCGACCCCACCCAGGAAGAGGATATGCCCATGCGCCTCGCTGTACCTTGTCCCCAATAAAGATGGTGGCCATAACCCAGAACCATCACCGCCTGAGGCCCACAGCCGTTTTCCCATTTGCTGTAAACGTGGGACCAAGAGTTTCTAATTCAGGCCTAACTACCTGTACAGAGTGTAATTAAACCCTTCCAGTCTAAACTGATCCAACTCCCCTTTCCTCCTCCTGCACACACTAAGGGTCACTCTAGGTCCAGTGACCCTCACTCAGAACTGACTGCAGCTGGGAAAATTAGAATCCCTACAGTGTGGAAACAGGCCATTCGCCCAACAAGTCCACACTCACCCTCTGAAGAGTTTCTCAACCAAACCCATTCCCCGACCCTATTATTTTACATTTACCCTGACTAATGTACCTAACCTATACATCCCTGAACACTACGGGAAATTTAGCTTGGCCAATTCACCTTACTGCACATCTTTGGACTGCAGGAGATAGGGGGTAAAGAGTAAATAATAGGTGGGGACAGAGCCCAAAAGAAAAAATAACATTTGGAAAGAAAGGAGTAGATAACAATCTGCTGGGAGGGTGAATAGCTGTGAATGGAGGGGACAGGAACCTGTGTCTGGCAGCAGCTCAGTGGAGGTGCTGGAAATGGCAGTTGATGATCTACGTTCTGCTGCAAAACTGACCCTGAGCTTCCAGCTGCCTGCTACTTTAACACACGAACCTGTTCCCTGGCCAACATCTCTGTCTCATGCTTACTGCAGTGTTCCAGTGAAGCTTGATGCAAGCTGGCAGAACATTCCAGAACATTCCAAAACACACCATATTTCAAGGACTGCAATTTCCCCTCCTACGTGGTCAACAATACTCTCCTGTGTATCTCCACCACTTCCCGCACCTCTGCCATTGAACCACACCTCTCCAACTGCAATAAGGATAGAACCCCCCAGTCCTCACCTTCCACCCAGATACAACGCATCATCCTCCGCCATTTTCACCACCTACAATCAGATCCCACCGGAGATATATTTCCCTCTCCATTCCTTTCAGCATTCCACAGAGACCATTCCCTGTGAATCCTAGTCAGATCCATGCTCCCCAACAACCCACCTTCCACTCACAGCACCTTCACTTGTCAATACAAGAGGTGCAAAACCTGTGCCCACACCTCCCCCTCACCTCCAACGGACCATTCCCCATCCAGCAGAGATTTTCCTGCACATCCAAACACCTCACCTATTATGGCCTTTGCTTTCGATGTTGTCTCCTGGGACACCAACTTGCGGAATGTTTCAGGGAGCATTTCTGGGACACATGCACCAACCAACCCCACCATCCTGTGGCTGACCACTTCAACTTCCTTACCCACTCCTCCAAGGACATGCAAGTCATGGGCCACCTCCACCACCAAATCCCAGCTACCCGACGCCTGGAGGAAGAAATTGGGACCCTTTAACCACAGAATCAAGGTTTCCTCATCTCCCCTCCCCTGCCTTATCCCAGATCCAACCCTCCAACTCGACACCACGCCCTTAAACTGTCCCACCTGTCCACTTTCCTTTCCAATTATCCACTCCACCCTATCTCCATTACCCTCTAACTACATCTACCCATTGCCTTCCTAGCCCACTTCCCACCAACACCACACATCCCTCTTATTTATCTCTCAGCCCTCTTACTTCCCACCCCACTCCCAATCCCGGCATTCCTGATGAATGGAATATGCCCAAAACGTCGATTATCCTTCTCCTGGGATGCTGCCTGACCTGCTGTGCTTTTCCAGCGCCACATGTTAACGCAAGTTGGAAGAACAACACCTTATCTTCTACTTGGGGACCCTGCACCCCTCTAGCCCCAGTATCAAAATCAATAATTTAGGTCCTGAACTCTCCAATGTCCTAGCGCCATAGCCTCTTAACCCACACACCAGGCCTTCTTAGTACATAACCTACCATTACACATTAGCTATAGTTAGCCACCAACAGTCCCCATAAACGGCTATTCACCCTGCCCCAGCCAGATCGTTATCCACTCCTTTGTCCAACTGCTCCCATCTCTTTGGACTCTATCACCACCTATCATTTACTCCTTAACCCCGATCTTCTGCATATATACCAACATTTTTTTTCAGTAGCATCAGTTCTGAGGAAGGGTCAGCAGATCCAAAATGTTAACTCCGATTTCTCTTCACAGATGCTGCCAGACCTGCTGAGCTTTTCCAGTATCTTTTGGCTGTTGAGTGAGATTTACAGCATCCGCAGTTCTTTTGTTCTAATTTACCAGGAATTTCTAATTTAAGTCTAGCAGCCTAAAACTGTGCGTTTATAAACCCTCCCAGTCCACAATAACTCAATTTCTTCCCAGACTTTGCAGTCTCTCCCACTCCCTTCACACTCATGAGGACCTCTCTCACAGTGACACTGCGCCTGCACAGCTCATGGCCATGTGTTGGCCTGCTGGACCCACCCCAATTCACTCCCATTGGCCGAAGGATCACGCCAATTCTCCTATTGGTCTGAAGCTGCTGTCAATCACCTGGGCCCCATTGTGACATGAGTGGGCTCCTCCCAAGAGCATCGGATGATGAGGGGTGACCTCATAGAGCTTTCTAAAATCATGAGGAGTATGGATGGGAAAAATAGACAAGGGCTTTTCCCTGGGTGGGGGAGTCTAGAACGAGAGGGTGTAGGTTTAAGGTGAGAGGGGAAAGATTTAAAAGGGACCCAAGAGGCAACTTTTTTCACACTGAGATGGGTGCCTGTATGGAATCTTCTGTTTGGGGAAGTGGTGGAGGCTGGTACAGTTACACCATTCGGCATCTGGATGGGCATGTGAATAGGAAGGGTGTAGAGGGATATGTGCCAAATGTTGGGATATCTGGTCGGCATGGACCAGTTCAACCAAAGGGTCTAATTCCATGCTGTATGTCTCTTGGACTCTGCCCTGGGATGAGCTTCATCATTCACAGTGAATGGGGCAGTAACGCAGAGCACAGGGGTTTGGGGCTATTCAGCTGTACTGGCCCCTCTGGAGATGGTGCCAGTCTATCCCAACTCACCTCCCATTTGTCTATAGCCTTCCAAATCCTTCCTTAAAAAAAAGTTAAATTCCAAATTTGTTTTCTCAATAACTACTGAATCTGCGTCCAAACTGTTCTGAGCATCTGGAACTTAGTGAGTACAATAATCTTCACATTTTTAACCTGTTTTATTTGCCATTTACCTGAAGGTAGTTACTCAAAAATGTGACGTTAATAATTTCTCCGTCTGTCTCTCTGTAAATTAAATATCCTGGAAACAAATCTGCTCCTGGTCGAAATCCCTGCCTAACCTTCTCAGCTCCAAGGAGAATTAGTTGATCTTCTGCTAACTCTCCATAAAAGAGAAACCCATCTTAATTTTAGTAGTGCCATAAAGATGTACAGCAGAGAAACAGACCCTTCGATCCAACTTGTCCATGCCGACCAGATATCCTAAATTAATATCATCCCATATGCCAGCTCTTGGCCTGTATCCTTCTAAACTTTTGCTAATCACATACAACATCTCAAAGGCATAACTGGGTACTTGTACCTGCCTCCACACTTCCTCTGGCAGCTCCTTCCACACACGTACTATGTTCAGCTGGAAACATTGCCCCTTAGATCCCTTTTAAATCTTTTCCCTCACACCTGAAGCCTGTGCCCCCAAGCTTTGGACTCACATATCCTGGGAATAAGACTCTGGGATTTCATCCTATCCATGCTCCTCACAACTGTATCCGATGCTCCAGGGGAAACAGCCCCAGCCTATTCACCCTCTATCTATATAGCTCAAACCCTCAACCCTAGCAACATCTTTGCAGATCTTTTCCGAACCCTTTCAAATTTCATAATATCATTCCGATAGCGGGGAGACCAGGACTGAAAGCAGAATTCCAGAAGTGGCTGAATCAATGTGCTGTGCAGCCGCAGAATGACATCCCAACTCCACTACTCAATGTACTGACCAGTAAAGGCAAGTACACCAAACACCTTGTTCACTACCCTGCCTATGATTCCACTTTCAAGGAACTATGAACCTGCACTGAAAGATCTCTTTGTTCAGCAACACCCCCCAGGACCTTCCCATTAAGTGTATAATTCCTGCCCTCATTTGCTTTTCCAAAATGGAGCACCTCACATTTATCTGAAATAAACTCGATCTGACAATCCTCAGCCCATTTGATTGAAGTCCCATTGTACTCTGAGGTAACCTTCTTTACTGTCCAGTGCACCTCCAATTTTGATGTCTACTGTAAGCCTACTAACTATACCTCATATATTCACACACAAATCATTGATATAAATGATGAAAATCAGTGGACCCAGCACTGATCCTTACACCATATTGCTCATCACAGGCCTCCAGTCCGAAAAGCACTACTCTCCGTCCCCAACCTTCCCGCCAATTTGTATATAATAGCTGGCTCTCTCTGCATCCCATGGTGTCTAACTTGCTAACCAGTCTGTTATGTGGAACCTTTTTGAATGTCTTTCTGAAGTCCAAGTTAGTGATGTATGTACAAAGCCATGCTGACTATTCCTAATCACTTCTTGCCTTTCCAATTACATATAAACCTGTCCTTCAGAATTCCTTCCAACACCTTGTCTGCCACTACCCTCAGGCTCACCAGTGTATTGTTCCCTGGCCTTTCCTCATCACCTTTCTCAAATAATGGCTCCTGTCTTGCAGCACCTCACCTCCGGCTATCGGTGATACAAATATCTCAGCGAGGGGCCCGAAAATCACTTCCCTAACTTCCCACAAAGATTTGGCATACACCTGATCAGGTCCCACAGATTTACTCAGCTTTCTGTATAAGACATCCCGTACAACCTCCTCTGTAATATGGACAGTTGTCAAATCATCACTATTTATTTCTCCAAACTCTCTAGCTTCCATATCCTCTTTCAGTAAAAGCTGACATGAAATCCTTGGGTAGTATCTCTCCCACCTTCTGTGGTTCCACAGACAGCCTTGTTGATCTTTGAGGGTCCCTATTCTCTGCCTGGTTACTCTTTTGTCCTTAGTGTTTTGTAGAATCTCTTTGGATTGTCCTTAAACCTCTTTCCCCCCAAAGCTCTCTCATGTATCCTTTTTGCCCTCCTGTTTTCCCTCACGTTACTCCTACTGCCCCATACTCCGAGGGATTCACTCAAACCCAGCTGTCCGTAGCTGCCATATCCCTCCTTCATCTTTTTGACCAGACCCTCAATTTCTCTAGACACACAGCATTCTCTACACCTACCAGACTTGGCTTTAACAGGAACATACTGTCTATGTACTCTTGTTGTCTCATTTTCACAGGCCTATGGAGGCAATGGCAGATGAGGACATGGAAACAGTCACTCTCAGTAAAGAGGTAGTTGTGGAAAAGATAACAGCCCAAAAGAACATGGGTCTCCTGGCCGTGATGGAATGCATCCCAGGGGACTAAAAGAGATGGTGAAGGGTTTATTGTCCTTCCTTGCTAGAGGGATGGTTATGCTGCAGTTGTACAGGGTGCTGTGAGGCCACACCTGGAGTACTGTGTACAGGTTTGATCTCCTTACTTCAACAAGGATGTACTGACACTGGAGGGGGTGCAGAGGAGGATCACTAGTTTGAGTCGGGGGTTGAGAGGATTGGTGTATGTGGAGAGACTGAATAGACTGGGATTATACTTGTTGGAATTTAGAAGAATGGGAGGCTGTATTGGAAAAAATAAAATTAAGAAGGGAATAGATAAGATAGAAGCAGGGAGGTTATTTCCATTGGGGGCGGGTCAGTCTAGAGAGCACAGCGTCAAAATAAGGGGGTCTCTGATTTAGGACAGAGTTGAGGAGGAACTTCTTCAGCTAAAGGGTTATGATTCTGTGGAATTCCCTGCTGAGTGTAGCAGTTGATGTTATCAACTTGAATGTCTTTAAGGCAAAATGTAGATTTGCAAACAGGAATCGAATTAAGGGTTATGGTGAGAGAGCAGGAAAGTGGAGCCGAGCCATGAAAAGATCAGCCCTGATCTTATTGAATGGCAGTGCAGGCTTGAGGGGCAGATGGCCTACCCTGCTCCTATTCCTTCTGTTCTTATGTTCCCACTTTCCAGCCGTCCCTTTACCTGGGGGTTGCAAAGAAATATTGAAAGTTCTTGCCTTGTACCATCAAAATTCACCTTTGTCCAATTTTGAACACCAACTTTTAGATCTGATCTATTATTTTCTGCAACTATTTTAAAACCAGTAGAATTGTCGTCAAAGAATCCCAAGTGTGGAAGCAGGCCATTCGGCCCATCACATCCACACTGACCCTCAGAGCCTCCTATCTTACCCCTGTAACGCTGCATTTCCCATGACCAATCCACCTAGCCTGCACATCCCTGAACATTTCCCCATGGCCAATCCACCCACCTGCCCATCCTGAACAATACGGCAATCCAGCCTGGATTCTCCACCCAACCTGCACACCTTTGGACTGTGGAGGAAACCAGAACACCTGGATGAAACCCACACAGACAACCTCAATAAGGTGATCGTCCTGTTCTTATTTCCCAGTTCCACCCAAGTAATTTCAACGGGCGAACCCCCATGAATATCCTCCCTAAGCACAACAATAATGTTATCCCTACTCAAAAACACCATTCCACCTTCTCTCTTATCCCCCTTTCTACCCTTCCTCATATCTATTCCCTGGAACATTAAGCTACCTGGCCTGTCCAACCTAAGCCACGTTTCTGTCATACCCACTATATCCCAGTCCCATGTTCAAAACCATATCTTAAGCTCATCTGCTTTCCCTGTAAAACCTCTTGCATTGAAATAAATGCAGTGCAGTGCTATCAAAAGGACAGACTGATGGGCAGAGGGGGTGGGATGGCCCTGTTGATGAGGAATGACGTTCAGTCCCTTGCGAAGGGGAGATACAGAATCAGGAGATGTAGAGTCAGATTGGAGGTGGCTAATGTTATCCCACTTTTCAAAAAAGTTGGGAGAGATAAAACAAGGAATTATAGACCGGTTAGTCTGATGTCAGTGGTGAGAATGACGCTGAGTCAATTACAAAAGATGAAATTATGGCTCATTTGGATAGCAGTAATAGGATTCGTCAGAGTCAGCATGGATTTACAAAGGGGAATATACTGACTTGGATTGAAAATTGGCTGGCTGACAGGAAGCAAAGAGTAGTGATAAACGCTTCCTTTCGGAATGGCAGGCAGTGACTAGTGGGGTACCACAAGGTTCGGTGCTGGGACCAGCAGCTGTTGACAATATACATTAATAATATAGATGAACATCTTAAAAGTAATATTAGCAAATTTGCTGATGACACAAAGCTGGGTGGCAGGGTGAAATGTGAGGAGGATGTTATGAGAATACAGGTTAACTTGGACAGGCTAGGTGAGTGGGCGGATGCATAGCAGATGCAGTTTAATGTGGATAAATGTGTGGTTATCCACTTTGGAGGCAAGAACAGGAAGGCAGATTACTATCTAAAAGGAGTCAAGTTTGGTAAAGGGGAAGTACAACGAGATCTCGTATGTGTACATCAGTCAATGAAAGCAAGCATGCAGGTACAGCAGGTAGTGAAGAAAGCTCACTGCATGCTGGCCCTCATAACAAGAGGAATTGAGTATAGGAGCAAAGAGGTCCTTCTGCAGCTGTACAGGGCCCTGGTAAGACCGCACCTGGAGTATTGTGTGCAGTTTTGGTCTCCACATTTGAGGAAGAGCATTGTGGCTATTGAGGGAGTGTTGGGTAGGTTCACGAGGACAATTCCCGGAATTGGCGGAATGATCATATGTTGAAAGATTGGAGCGACTGAGCTTGTATACACTGGAGTTTAGAAGAATGAGGGGGATCTGATTGAGACCTACAAGATTATTAAAGGGTTGGACACTCTGGAGGCAGGAAGCATGTTTCCACGGATGGGTGAGTCCAGAACCAGAGGACACAGGTTAAAAATAAGGGAGAGGCCATTTAGAACAGAGTTGAGGAGAAACGTCTTCACCCAGAGAGTAGTGGACACATGGAATGCACTGCCCCAGAAGGCAGTGGAGGCCAAGTCTCTGGATACTTTCAAGAAAGAGATGGATAGAGCTGTTAAAGATAATGGAATCAAGTGTTACGAGATAAGACAGGAACAGGATACTGATTGTGGATGTCAGCCATGATCATAATGAATGGTGGTGCTGACTCAAAGGGCAGAATGGCCTATTCCTGCACCGATTGTCTATTGTACCTTGTCAGTCCGACCTCATTCTGTGCCTTGCCCTTGCCTGTCTAACTTCTCAACTGTACCAGCCTCAGGGTTACCTCCTTTCTCACTATCTCTTTAGGTTACCCCCACGCCCTCACTGGTTTAATGCCTCCCGAGTAGCACTAGCAAATCTCCCTGCTTGGATATTAGACACCTTCCAATTCAGGTGTAATCCATCCTTCTTATGCACGTCACTCTCCCCCAGCAGAGATTCCAATGATCCAAAAATGGGAATCCTTCTCCCCTGTATCAGATCCTTGGCCACGCATTCATCTGCTCTACCTGCTATTCCTACTCTCACTAGCATGTGGCACCGGGAGTAATCCAGATATTACACCCCACAGGACCTGCTTATTATCCTCCAGGCTAATTTGCTATATTCTCTCATCAGGACTTCATCCTTTTCTCTTATGTCATGGTACCAATGTACAGCGACCTCCCACTGATCATTCTCCCCTTTCAGAATATTCTGCACCCTCGGAGCCATCCTTCACCCAGGCAGTAGGGAGGCACCACCCCATTCTGATGTCTCACTGTCAGCTACAGAAACTGCAGTCTGTGCTGCAGACTAGAGAGCCCCCTATCACCATCGATCGCGTGGAACCTGATATACCTCACATTACACTAGATTCATTACACTAGTAACTTGGCTGTCAGTGCGATATTCCCCTGAATGTGACCCACCCCGACGCTTTCCAAAACAGTATACTTGTTTGAGATGGAAATAACCACAGGAGACTCCTGCACTACTTGCCCTCCACTCCTCCATTTCCTAGAGGAAACCCATCTACCTGACTGGATCGGCAGTTTTCCTACCTTTCTGAAACTGCCACCTATCACACCCCCCTCCTGTCCTGTAAATTCTTCATTACCTTTAACCATCGCTCCATCTGATCCATGAAATCCTACAGGATTTGCATCCTCACTTCCTGCAGACAATCAGGATCATTGAAACTTTCCTTAATCTCCTACATCCAACAGGAAGAGCACATCACTGTACGAATGGCCATCTCTGCACCTTAACAGTCCACAGACCCAGAAAAAGGCACACAGTCTTACAGCTTTACAAAACACGACTCTAGAATAAATTAGTACCAATATTTTATATTAAAAAACTTTATCAAATATCATAAGATGTGTATTTAAAGAAATAAACTGTCGCCCTACTGAATGTTGTAGCTTTACTAAAATAAAACAGACTAAGATTTATCTTTGAAGAGACCGAAACCCACTGAGCTGTGAGTCACAGATGAACAGCACTAAACAGAACCTTCGGTCAAATTTGTCCATGCCGACCAGATAATTCTTATCCCTCTTGCCAGCACCTGGGCCATATCCCTCTAAATCTTTCCTATTCATGTCAAGTATCCAAATGCCTTTAAAATGCTATAATTGTCAGCCTCCACCACTTCTTCTGGCAGCTTATTCCATACACGCACCACTCTCTGCGTGAAAAAGTTGCTCCTTAGTTCCCCTTTATATCTTTCCCCTCCACCCTCAACCTATGCTCTCTATTTCTGGACTCTCCTACTCAGGGAAAAGACCTGTCTGTTTACCTATCCATGCTACCAATGATTTTATAAACCTCTATGGAGGTCACCCCTCACTCTCTGATGCTCCAGGGAAAGAAACCCCAGCCTTTTTGCTCTCTTCCTGCAGCTCAAACCCTGACAATACCCTTGTAAATCTTTGTTGAACCTCTTCAAGTTTCACAACATCCTTCGATTGACGGAGAACAGAATTGCACACAATATTCCAAAAGAGGCCTAACCAATGTCCTGTACATGACCTTCCAACTTCTATACTCAATGCTCTGATCAATAAAGGAATGTATTCCAAACACTTTCTTCAGTATCCTATCTACCTGCAACTCTACGTTCAAGGAATATGAACCTGCACTGCAAGATATCTTTGTTCATCAACACTATCTAGGAATTTGCCACTAAGTGTATCAGTCCTGTTAAGATTTGCTTTTTTAAAATGCAGCACGTCACATTTATCTGAATTAAACTCCATCTGCCACTTCTCACCCATCTGAACAACATCCTGTTTTAATCTGAGGTAACCTCTTCGCTGTCCACTATACCTCCAATTTGGTGTCATCTGCAAACTTACTAACTATACTCCTATGCTCATATCTAAATCATATATATAAACGACGAAAAGTAGTGGACCCAGCACTGATCCTTACGGCACTCCACTGGTCACATGCCTCCAATCTGAAAAACAACCCTCCACCACCACCTGCCTTCTACATTTGAGCCAGTTCTGTATCCAAACGGTTAGTTCTCCCTGTATTCCATGAGATCTAACTTTGCTTAACCAGTCTTCCATGGGGAACTTGTCGAGTGCCTTACTGAATTCCATAGATCATGTCCACCTCTCTGCCCTCATCAATCCTCTTTGATACATCTTCAAATAACTCAATCAAGTTTGAGAGACATGCCCACAATAGTCATGCTGACTATCACTAATCAATCCTTGCTTTTCAGAATACACACGCATCTTGTTCCTCAGGATTCCCCCAACAACTTGCCCAGCATCAATGTCAGGCTCACGGCGTAGTTCCCTGGCTTGGTCCTTACCACCTTTCTTAAATAGTGGCACCACGTTAACCAACCTCTAGTCTTTCGGCATCTCACTTGTGATAATCGATGATACAAATATCTCAGCAAGAGGCCCAGCAATCACATTCCCAGCTTCCCAGAGATCTAGGGTACACCTGATCAGGTGCTGGGGATTAACCAAGCTTTACAGGTTACAAGACACCCAGCACGTCCTCCGCTGTAAGATGGACATATTCAACATCT
>NW_026867690.1:0-103687 GCF_020745735.1 Hemiscyllium ocellatum
TGGTGGTATTGGACAGGATTATTGAGTGGGGAGGACATGGAGATGGAAATCTGTGAAGGACAAATATTATGGAGTTTGAGAAATTTGGTTCCTTCTCGCACATCTTGAGTAATATATAAAATCGTAGTTTGATAGTTATAATATATAAGGGAAAGAATGTTTGTTTGAAACTGAAGATATTGACTTGCATTTTCCAAAATGTACATACCATGAGCCGAAATTCAGTTCACCCTGTTTAGTAGACAAATATAATGACTTACCAGGAACACCAACTATCGCGAGGATGGAATAGTAACCACCTTGAATAATCCAAAGGATATCCTGGATCCGCCATGCTAATGATACCCAAGGCTGAGAAAGCCAGTAAAGACCCGAGGATAAACTCCTGTCCATTGTTGGAACATTCCAGTCTAATGTTCTCAGATTGGGATCCATTGTTGGAACATTCTTGTCCATGGTCCTCAGATTATGAACTATTATTGTAACGTTCCTGTCTAATGTTCTCAGATTATGATCTCTCCTCCCCCCCCCCCCCCCCCACCTCTCTCGAGCTGCTGATCCCTGTTAGTGCTGTAAGTGATGCTCCTACTCACACTATGGGATAGCACATTAAACAGAGCCCATTTATCTTTCAACGGTGGAAATTCTCCACTGGGATAATTAGGATCCACGGAGATTTACATTAATCACAGTCACTGAACAAATAGCTCCATTTCACCCCTTTGAGTTCAATATCGATTTTATTAAAATTCAAAAGAACGTTTAAAATTTACTCATTTAGCTTGGGATACGTGGGAGTGGCTGAGGGAAGGAATATTGGAGATGGTAGATTGATTGCATGTAATCATTCAATCTGCCTTGGATATGGGAGTAATGTCAAAGGATTGTCAGAATATAAACACGTTTCTTTATTTATAAATGGAAACATACAATCTGTAGCTACTGATCAGTGATTATAATGTCAGTAAAATATGGAGAGAACTTTTCTAGTCCATAATCTGATAGGCAAATGTGCCTACGACAACATGAGTTATAACAGGCAAATGGCATGGATATGTTAATAGAGAATATGATGTGACACATAATTCAGATGGTTAGCCAAGGATCAGAGAGGGCAGGTGAGGGTCATGCTGTTAATGTTGTCGATGTCAATCAACTGTGATTAAGTACCATGCACTGGTTTTCAATTTCAGTGTGATTATGATATTGGGGACATGGCTGCAGAGACTGGAGGGAGGGAACATGATATTTTCCAGTCATCAGTATTGGGATTTTACTCTTTAGAAATCATTAGGAAATCAAATTCCAGGATTCATCTCCAACGAGTAATGAGGAGAGACAATATTAACCATACAACCAGACGGCATTGGAGCAGAAATTTGGCTATTCATCCCATTGAGCCTGCTACGCCATTCAATGATGGCTGTTAAGCTTCTGAACGCCATTCTTCCGATTTCTATCTGTAACCCTTCATCCCCTTTACAATCAAGAACCTATCTATCTTACTCTTAAATATACTCAATTACCTGGCCTCGACAGCCTTCCGTAGCAGTGAATTCCATAGATTTCCCACTCTCTGGCTGAAGAGGTTCGTCTTAATCTGTGTTTGAAAGGTTTTTTCTTTACTCTGTTCCCTGGGTCCCAGTCTCCCGTCCATTGGAAATATCTTCCCAAAATCCATCCTCTCCAGGTCATTCAATATTCTGTAAATTTCAATTAGACCTCCTAACATTCGTTTTAACTCAATCAAATATAGACCCAGAGTCCTCAGATGTTCATCATATGTTAAGATTTTCTTTCCTGGGACCACTTTCGCGAATCTCATCGGAAAATGCTCCAGGGCCAATACATCCTTCCTGAGATATGGGACCCCAAACTGTGCACAATAATCCAACTGTAGCCTGGCCAAAATCTTGTAGAGCCTCATTTATATTCCTCATCCCTGCATTTATATTCAATCCCTCTTGAAATAAAAGGAATCATTTTATTTGCCTTCCCAACTGCTGACAAACTGCAGGTTTACGTTTCAAGATCCTTGGACTGGCAACGACCCCCCCCCCCCAGAGTCTTCTGAACTTGCTCGCTATTTAGAAAATAGTCCATGCCATCATTTTTCCTGGCAAACTGCATGACCTCACACTTACCCACGTTATACTCCACCTGCCACTTTTTTGCTCACTCCCCTAACCTGTGCAATTCCTTCAGCAGGAGAAAGTGAGGACCACAGATGCTGGAGATCAGAGTCAAAACGTGTGGTGCTAGAAAAGCACAGCCAGTCAGGGGCGGATTCTGAGGAACATGACATTCGACGTTTCAGTCATAAAGACTTTATCGGGAATGAAGTTGGTGGGTGGACAAGGGTTGAGAGATGAATGGGAGTGGGTGGGAGAAAGGTAGATTGGAAGGTGACGGCTAAATGGAGGTGAGTGGTGAGATTGGAAGATGGAGTGGATAGATGGGAAGGGAGATAGACGGGTAGGGCAGTTCAACAGGCGGTGCTCAGTTGGAGGGTTAGGTCTGGGATAAGGTGGAGGGAGGGGAGATGAGGAAACTGGTGACATTGCGCTGGATACCACGTGGTTAAAGGGTTCCATGGTGGAAGACAACGTGCTCTTCCTCCAGACGAATCGTGGCTAGATTGTGGCATTGGAGGAAGCCAAGAACTTGCATGTCCTTTGAAGAGTGATAGGGGGAGGTGAAGTATTCCGCCACAGGGAAGTGGGGTTGTTGGGTGTGTGACGCAGAGTGTTCCCTGAACCGTTCTGCAAGTTGACGTCCTGTCTCCCCAGTGTAGAGGAGACCAGGAGCAATGGACAGAGTAGATGACGTATTTGGATGCACAGGATATTCCTGCCTGATGTGGAAGGCTCCTTTGGATGGAGGTGAGGAGGAAGTTGTTCGCACAGGTTTCATACCTCTTGCAATGGCAAGGGAAGGTGCCGGTAGTGGAAGGTGGCTTGTTGGGTTGGGGTGGGGAGACGCATGAACCAAACGAGGGAGTCGTGATGGGAATGCTCTCTGCAGAATGCTGATAGGGGTGGGGAGGGAAGTATATCTCTGGTGGTGTGGTCTGACTGTTGTTGGCAGAAATGGCGGAAGATGATATCTTGTATCCTGAGGTTGTGGTCTGGAAGGCGAGCATCAGAAGGGTTGTTAGAGAGTGCTACTGCACCCTCCTGCAGCCGAACCACCTCTTCGATGCCACCTATCCCTCTATTGCATCTTTGCACTGTTTGAAAACTTAGTCAGAATGCACTCAGTTCCTTCATGTAGACCATTAATGCACAAAGCGAATTTTGTGGTCCCAACACTGAGTCTTGAGGAATACCACTTATCACTGGATGCCATCCTGAGAAGGACACTTTTATCCCCACTCTCTGCTTTCTATCAGACAGCCATGCATCTATCCAAGCTAGCAACTTGCCTGTAGCATCAGGGGCCCTAATCTTTCTCAATAGCCGCCTGCGTGGCACCTTATCAAAGATTTTGGAGAAGCAGGTGGATAACATCTACTGGTTCTCCTTGGTCAAATCTGCTCTTTACTCCCTCAAAGTATTCCAGCAGGTTTGTCAGGCATGACCTCCCATTGATGAAACAATGCTGACTTTGCTCTATTTTACTAAATACTTCCAAGTTTTCAGAAATCCCATCCTTCACGATGGTTTCCAGTATGTTACCCACAAACAAGGTTAGGCTAATCAGTCTGTAATTTTCCATCTTCTGCCTAACTCCCTTATTAAATGGAGTGTCATGTTAGCAATTTTCCAGCCTTTCTTGATTTTAGTCATTCCGAAAAGATTACCACTTTCACTTTCACTACCTCTTCCGCTATCTCGCTTGCAATGCTGGGGTTTGTCCATATGGTTCAGGTGATTTATCCAAATTCAGGCCATCCAGTTTTCTAGCATTTTCTCCTTGGTGATGACCACCATACCAGCTCTGCCCTCTCACTCTCTTCAATTTTTGGGAAATTACTCGTGTCTTCCACCATGAACATTGATGCAAAGTTTCTCATTCGTTTCTTTGTTTTCTACGACGGTCTCTCCAGCATCATTTTTCATTGGTTCATATTCACTTTTGCCTCTCTTTTGCACTTTATATATCTAAAGATCCTCTTACAGTCTCCTTTCTATTACTGGTGAGCTTACCTCCATATCTAAGCTTCTCTGTCCTTTTTTTTGCCCTCTGTTAGTCTTTGTAAATTTCCCAATTCTCTAGTTTCCCACTGCCCCTCACCACATTATATGCTTGTTCTTTTGCTTGTATGACATCCCTGACTTCTGTCGTCAGCCCTGGCTGCCTCATCCTTCCTGTACCATGCCTGGATTCCTCAGCAACAATCTCTGCTGTGACTCCTGAATTAATCTTCTAATCTGCTGCCGTTACTGTTCCCCTGTCTTTCATACTTGACCCCTCTCTCAGTCAATTCTACCCAGCGTCTCCCTTATGTCTCTGTAGTTGCTTTTATTCAGCTGAAATACTGTTACCTCTGAGTCTATCTTCTCTCTCTCAAATTGCAGAAGAAATTCAACAATGTTCGGATCATTGCTTCTGAAGTTTACCTTCAGCCTAATCTCCATTACGAATCCTGCATCATTAAATCCAGTATCATCTGTTCCCGAGTGGACTCCACCAGAAGTTGCTCCAAAAAGCCATCTCATAAACATTCCTAAAATTCCTTTTCTTGTGAACCACTACCAATCTGTTGTTACCAGTTTCCCGCATATTAAAATCACCCATGATTACTGCACTTTGCCGTTCCTTCACACCTTTTCTATCTCCTGGTGTATCTTGTGCCCCAGCTCCTGACTACTCTTTGGATCCCTGTACAAGACTTCAACTGTGGTTCTTTTACCTTTGTGGTTCATCAATTATACTCACGCAGATTCTACACCGTCAGACCTTATTCCTTTCTTACTGTTGATTTAATCTCATTTCTTACTAATAATGCAAACCCATTCCCTCTGTCCACCTGCCTGTCTTTTCGATAGGATAAATATCCTTAAATATTCAGATCCCCTTGCAGCCACATCTCTGTGATGCCCATCGCTTCATACCTGCCGATTTAATTCTGTGTCACAAGCTCATTTCCCTTATTCATTATACAGCATGCATTCAGTTGTAAGCCCTTCAGTCCAGCATTAACCGTCCCTCTTCTCATTGTCATTCATTTGTGCAGTGCGCTTGAAGTTCGATGTGTTAAACATTTCAAGATGATTTATCCTATTTGTGTCTGTGCTGGAGATTTTAATAAACTCTCCTGAGTTCTGTACTCTTACCTCCTCTTTTAATTCGGTTTTTCTAATTAAACCCTATAACTGCACCCCACCACACACACACACACACACACACACACACACACCTAATCAGTTTAAAGCTCTGTCTACAGCCCTGGTTAGGATTCGCTCAGATTCTGGTCCCAGCACGGTTCAGATGACGACTTTCCCATCGGAGCAGGTCCTTTCTTCCTCAGTAATAAAATGTGTATATTCGAAACAAAATACAAGGATAGAAAAGCTTTTCTGTTCATCCCAAAGTATGAAAACTACAAAAAGACAATATTGTTAAAATACACTGACTATGTGGAGCTATATAAATTGCAATGTGAATTACAAACCGATGGAAGTGGTGTGCAAACATTATCAATCATTATTTGACCCACAGCTGAGATCCTGATTTCCTGTCTGCCAGTGATTCACTTCACTGAGATTCCACCCTGCCTCTCACGCAGTGTCTAGAGGGGCTACAAGTTCCTGTTGGCCCAGAATATTTAAATTAATTAACCTTCTACCTGGAACCAATCTATTGGTCCAGTGGATTATGTTTAGCTGTCAGCAACACAGCTCTGGGATGTTATTGGCGAGAAATGATCTGGGATGACAGCCAGTATCAGCGTGGTGCTCACAGGGTCTGGCACCAGACAAAGCGCTTGCAGTCTGCGTGAGTTTAGAAGAAATATTTCTGTGTATTTCTCCTCACGCTATCTCCTGATCTACCTTCACATTCGTCTGACACACCTTGCTCTCACTCACTCTGTCACTCCTTATTTTTCACTCTTTTTATCTCACTTCACTGTTTTTCTCTCTGTTTATTTCTCTCCCTCTCAGTCTAGCTCCGATCATTCCCTCTATTTTCAAGTTGTCAAGTTGGAGAGCTCATGGACGCATATTGGGCTGAATGTCCTCCTTCTATGTTGTATTAAGTCTGAAGTTCTCTGACTCACAGTAACAAGTTTTGGTGTCTGGAGAGACAAGCTGGTCCAGTGAAGGACATAGTGGACAATTAACCATTGTCTCTTCATATTTTCTGACATGCAGCGACATCAATATATCTGTTCAAACAGATTCCTCACATTAAAATCAGCACACTTCAGACTGCCTGGTCACTGTGTTCAGTACCCTCTTTTTTTTTGTTGGTCTTCACTGTACAGGATTTAATCCTCCTCAGTCACTGTACCTGTGGACCTATTGCTGTGGTTCCATACATCCCTCCCCCACCGCCGCCACACATTATTTTAAACTCTGGTAAAGGACAATAGCAAACCTGCCTGCCAGGAGATTGCTGCCAGTTCAAAGCCATCCCGTCCATCTTGGTTATATCCTATCAACCCGGGAATCCCAAAGATCCATTGATCAGAGATTGTTATCAGTTCATGTGCACCCCGTCTTTCTTGTGTGTATCCGACTGACCCGTGAATCCCAATAAGCTACAAATCGTAAATTGGTTCAAGTTCAGTTTCATACCATCCTTTTTTGTGTATATCCTACCAACTCGCGAATCCCAATGATCCACATATCGGAAGTGCTGCCTCTCCGACCAGTTCTTTGATCGAGTATTTAACTGTGCTACCTTACGATTCCTCACCTCACTCGCACGTGACATATTCTAATATCTCCAAAATTCAAATACCCTTTCAGCACAACTCCAACACGGTCTTTTCTTTAATCTGAATAGACTTGATAATAAAAACTCCAGTGTGACGTCAGGAAAGGGAGATCACTGAATCAGTCCAATGACCACCGGATCTGATATCTATGCCCACCACCAAACCTGTTTGACAAGGCATACATATGCACCATCTATTTGCAGATGTACGAGGATAAACAGATGATTAGAAAATGTCAGAGCAGATGGATGCAATTCAGCCTGTTTACTCAGCTTTGCTATTCAATTGGATTCGAGTGATTCCATTCCTTTCAATGGTAGGGTCTTTACCCAGCATCCCCAGCGGGTCAGAAAGTTCCCGTTGTCGTTGTGTGCACAGTCCTGCGGAGGGAGTATCTAGTGCCAGACAATGGGGTGTGGGGAGTCCCAGGGGTGGCATAAGGAAATGCTGCATGTAGTGCCGATGGACCGAGGGAACTGAGAGAGGTGGAATGGACATCCAGGGACACTTCAAACAGACAAGTGGCCGGGCAAGATTTCTAAACACTCAGAGGAACCCGCGAACCACAGCTGCTTTTACAAAAAACCTGTCATATTTGCTACACTTTTCCAACGAACACAAGCAAAAATACTGTAGATGATAGAAATCTGAACCAACCACAGAGTCGTACTGTGGAGAGAGAAAAGAGTTAATGCTCCCAATGCAGACACGGGAAAAAATGTACAAAGTCCACACAGACAGGGTCCAGAGATTGCAAATGAACGCAAGTCCCCAGCACTGTGAGGCAGCATTGCTGTGTCACCATGCTGCCCAATGCTGGATAATTGGGGATAGTTAGTTAAAAGCATTGATACTGTTCTCCGTGATCGGGATTGAGAGTTCTGAAGGTTGTGTTGCCCACATGGTGCTCGGGTTTGGGATCTATCATCTGGGTTGCAGAACTTGAAGCGGGAGGAGAATGATCCAGTGGTCAGGTTCTGTGTAGGTACCAACGGCTTAACAAAGAAATGACAATGAGAAGAGCGACGGGTAATACAGGATAGAACTACTATATCAGAATGCATGCAGTATAAGGAATAAGATAAATGAGCTTGTGACTCATCCATAAATTGGCAGATACGACATAGTGGGCATTACAGTGACATCGGTGCAAGAGCATCAAGATTGGGAGCTAAATATTCAAGGATATTCATCCTGTCGAAAAGGTAGGCAGTTGGGCAGAGAGATAGAGTTAACTGAGCATTAAGAATGCAATTGAATCAATAATCAATGAAAAGAAATGAAATAAGGTCAGATGGTGTAGAATCTGTGTCGGTAGAACTGAGGAATCAAAAAGGTGGAAAAATGCAATTGGAGTTATATACAGGGAGCTGGGGTGTAAGATACACCAGGAGCTAGAAAGATATGCAGGAAAGGCAAAGTTACAGTGATCATGTGGGATTTTGTTAGAGAGATGAACTGGGAATTCAGAATGATAGTGGTTGGCAGGAAAAGGAATTTATAGAATGTCTAGGAGATGGCTTTTGGAGCAACTTTTGCAGGCAGACTAGATGAGGGGAGCTGCAAGTGACAGTGATCATAATATGATTGAATTTACTCTGCAATTTCAGGTGGAAAAGTTAGAATCAGAAGTAACAGGATCACTGCTGAATCAAGGCCATTGCATAGATATGAGTAAGGAGCTGGGTAGAATTGACTGGGAGAAGGGCACAGCAGGAAAGACAGTACAACAGCAATGGCAAAAGATTTTTGGAGTACTTGAAGATACAGCAGAGATTTATCCTCAGGAAAAAGAGGCTGATATAGGGAGGATGGGACAACCATAGCTGGCTATGGAAGTCAGTTACAGCAAAAAAGCAAAAGAGAAATGATATAATGTGGCAAAGTGCAGTGGGAAACCTGAGGACTGGAAAGCTTACAAAGACAAAACAGAGGGCAAAGAAAATAAAATAAGGAGAGAGATTATTAAATATGGGGGTAAGCTAGCCAGTAATGTAAAGGAAGACAGTAACAGTTTCTTTCGATATATAAAGTATAAAAGAGTGGCAGAAGTGAACATTGGACTGCTGGAAAATGATACTGGAGAGATGGTTGTGGGGAACGAGAAAATGGCCAAGGAACTGAATAATTACTTTGCATCAGCTTTCATGGTGGAAGGCACGAGTAATACCTTAAACATTCAAGAGATTGAGGGGCCAGAGCTGAGTATGATGGCCCCCACCATTGAGAACATGCTAGTAAAAGATGTAATGGCCCGAAGGCGGGTAAATAACCTTGACCAGATGGACTACATCCCAGCATTATACGGGAGATAGCTGAAGAGGGAGTGGAGGCAATCGTGATCTTTCAGGAATCACAAGAGTAAGGAACGATCCCTGAGCACTGGAAACCTTCTAAACCTTTTTAACAAGGGAGTAAGGAAAAAGACAAAACCACCCCACCATGAATAGTTTATCCTCTGTCATGGGTAAGATCCTGGAATCAATTGTGAAGGATGAGATTTCTGAATACTTGAAAGTGTTTGGTAAAATAGGGCAAAGTCGGCATGATTTCATCAAGGCAAGTTAATGTCTGACAAATCTATTGGAATTCTTTGAAGAGGAAATGAGCAGCTCGAACAAGCAAAAAGGCCTTTGACAAGGTGTCACACAGGAGATTACTGAGTATGATAAGGGTCCATGGTGTTAGAGGCAAGGTAGTGGCATAGATAGTAGCTTGCCTGTCTGGCAGAAAGAAGAGAGTGGGGCAAAAGAGTACTTCTCAGGATGGCAGCCGGTGACAAGTGGTGATCCAGAATGCTCAGTGTTGGAATCAGAACTTTTTACTTGTTACATTAACAATCTAGATGAAGGAATTGAGGGCACTCTGGCTAGGTTCGCAGACGATACAAAGATAGGCAGATGGACAGGTCGTATTGAGGAAGCGGAGAGGCTGAACAAGGATTTGGACAGGTAAAGAGATCATCAGATGCATTCCAACGTTGGAAAGTGTGAGGTCATGCACTTTGGCACGAAGAATAGAGGCATGGTCTATTTTCTAAATGGTGAGAAAATTCAGAAATCTGAAGTGCAAAGGGACTTGGGAGTTCTCGTGCAGTTTTCTCTCAAGGTCAGCTTGCAGGTTGAGGCAGTAGTTAGGAGGGTAATTGCAATTATGATTGGGAGCATTTACTACGAGAAGAATTGAATATATGAACTGACTGTATACGGCTCTGGTCAGACCACATTTGGAGTATTGTGCTCATTTTAGAGGTCCATATATCAGGAAAGGTGTACTAGTCCTGCTGCGTGTTCAGAAGATTTTCACGAGAATCGTCATAGCAATTAAAAGCTTATTGCATGAGGAATGTCTGAGTACTCTGGGTCTATACTTGATAAAGTTTGAAAGGATGAGAGTGAATGCAATTGAAATAGACAGAATACTGAATGTCCTGGAGAGAGTGGATGCCGATAAGATGTTTCCATTGGAGAAGGATCCGAGGGCACAACCTTAGATGAAAGTGATCACCTTTTTGAACAGTGAAAAGGAGAAAGTTATTTAACCTTAGAATGCTGCATTTTTAAAATTTATTGGCACAGAAGTCTGTGGAGGTAGGTCATTGAGCATATTTGAAACGGAGATAGATAGTTTTTAATTATCCAGGGGATGAAGGGTTATGGGGAGAAGGTCGGAAAATGGGTTTGAGAAACCTATCAGAGATGATTGAATGACGGAGCAGACCCAATGGGCTAACTGTCCTAATTTATGCTCCAATGTCTTATAGTCTTCTGGTCTAAAACTCAACGAAGTACCTTGCATCGCTGAGAAGATAGATTCATGTTCTTCATGAAGGTCAGAAGCTGTTGGGAATAGTTAACTGTTTTAGAATGAAGGGATTGTGGCTGCTGTCGGGGTGGTGGATACTATGACATTCAGTGCAGGATCACACACCAACTGCACTCCATTAATGTGGGGAGATTTTATTCAAAACTTGGTTCTCCCCGTCTCTCTCAATTGGGAGTAGGGGTTGGGGTACCACCCAGGCACTTAAACTATCCCGAATCATGCATCCTGAGTTAAATAGCAGTCATGGAATTTATCACCTTCCCATTGTCTGTTTCGAATATAAGGAGTGATTGTCCATCCCTCTCAGGGTTCAATGCAATCACCTCTAATTCTCTCATAGCGCTACAGATCAACCTTCACTCACTCCTCATGGTGCCATTATCCCGGGGATTAATCCGGTGAAACTCCTCTTCACTCTCTCTGTAGTAAGGAGATCATCCAAATAAGGGAAAGAAAATCTGTCCACAATACCACAGATACTGCCTCAACAACACTCTCAGGTTTGATCATAATAATTCCTTTCCCTCACTTAGCTGGCTCCATTTATATCATGTGACACAGGAAACCATTCATTTACAACGCACTGCCACTAACGTAGAATTTAAAAAACATCCTTACATCTGGAGGTCAGCATCTATAAAGCCAGCACTAGAGGGGCCCTTGGTGATGGACAATCACAAAGAGTACATCTAAAACAGTGAATGGCTACCTACCTGAATGGAAATGAGCCGTTGGAATATCTTTCCTTTCCTTTCCTTTCCTTTTTGTTCTGCCCTCACGGGATGTGTGCAGCAATGGTCAGGGCAGCATGTTATGCCAATCGTGAACTGAGTGGCTGGTTCAGCTGTTCCACAGGACAATAAATAGTAAAACAAATTGCCATGGGTTTGCAGTTAAACAGAGACTTGACCAGAGGAGGATGACCCATTGCCTTTTCTTGTTGGTATAAGGCAAGTCGATATCAACAGATTATTATTCTGTGGCTCTAGAATGCGAGCCAATGACGTGACCCACCATACACCGTCTGCCCATCTTTCAGATTTTGTGCAGAGAATACGTTAAACATCTCAAGTGCAATTATTTTCCAATGGACACGTGGTTAGAAGGGACTTGAAACAGATGTATCTGGAATTAACAAAGGCACAAACGATGGTTTATTCAGGAATTGAACTGAGGCTGAGGAGGAGACACGGATGTCGTAATGGTGGTACTGGACAGGATTGGTATGTGGGGAGGATCTGGAGATGTACATTTTGCAGGAGAAAACGAATGAAAGAGGTTGAGAACAATGTGTTTTATCCTCGCGTATTGGTGAGTAATTAGTAAATAATAGTTTGCTAGTTATAATTTCTAAGGAATGGAATCTTTGATTGGAGCTGAAAACGTTGGCTGGCCCCTTTCCAAAATCTGCATATCATGAGCATCGAATCAGTTCAGACCATTTCACTAAACAGACAGAGTGACTTACCCGGCACACCAACTATAGCAAGGATAGGATAGTAACCAGCTTGAATAACCATCAGTACATCTACAATCCGCGATGCTAATAATATCCAAGGCTGGGAAAGCCAGTACAGACCATAGGATAAACTCCAATCCATTTTTGGAACATTCCAGTCTAATGTTTCCAGATTCCGATCCATTGTTGTAACATTCCAGTCTAATGTTCCCAGATTTCCATCTCTCCTGCCCTTCTCTCTGAAGCTGCTAATCCCTCTTATTGCTGTTGGACATGCTCCCGCTCACACTATGGGATAAAACACTGAAAGCATTCCCTTATTGATAGAAGAAATAAACTCTCTCGGAACGCATACGATCCATGGAGACTGACATCATGACAATGGCTGAACAAATGGCTCCAGTTAACCTCTTTTAATTCAATGCTACTTTATTAAAATTCAAAATAACATTGAACATTTATGCATTCTGGGTGTGATATGCGAGTGTGACTGAAGGAAGGAATGTTGAAGATGGCAGATTGATTGTGTGTAATCATTCAGTCAGTCTTGTATATGGAAGTAATGCCAGAAGTTTAACGGAACATAAACATGCTTCTCTGTTCATAAATACAGAAATAAATCCCGTAACTACTGATCAGTCATTGCAATATCTGTAAAACATTGAGAAAACAACTATCATCCATGAACTGATAGCAAAATGTGCCAAAAACTTCGTGGATGGATACCTTAACAGCGAATTGCACATGACAAACACAGTTCAGATTGTTATTCCAGGATCAGGGAGGGCAGGTGTGGGTCATGATGTTGATGTTACTGATGTTAAGGAGCTGTCATGAAGTGTCATTTAATGTACTTCAATAACATTGTGATTATGATATCGGGGAAAAGACAGAAGACGGAGAGGACTGGGGGACATGGCTGTTTAGACTGGATGGAGGGACAGTGATGTTCCCCATTTACCAGAATTGGAATGTTACTCTTTATAACTCATATGAAGAACAGATTCAAGAATACATCTACAACGAGGAATGAGCAGAGACAATATTAATGAAATGTGTTGATGCAATATAAAATACAGGAGCAAAATGATTTTCTGCACCCACCAATATATGCAAAGTACAAAGAGATAGGTTTGTTGAAATACACTCCTCATATTGAGCTATATAACGTGAAATGTGAATTACATAACTAGGAAAGTGGTATGCAAACTTTATCAATCATTATTTGACCCACAGCTAAGATCGTGATTTCACCTCTGTCAGTGAGTCCCCTCACTGAGATTCTCTGGGCTAGTCTCTCATACAGTATCGGTGTGCGCGGGATGGGGGGGGGGGGGGGGGATCGTGGAGGCGGGGTGGTGGTTATCATTTCCTGCTGCTCTTGGTGCAGTCTAATTAAAAACTCTGCTTTCTCCATGGAACTAATCTATTGGCCTAATGGGTTCTGTTTAGCTGCCAGTAACCCAGATCTGTGATATGGTTGGAAATAAATAATTTTGGATGACAGCCAGTATCAGCACAGTGCTCACAGTTTATGGCGCCCAGGCAAAGGGCATGCCGTCCAGAGGAATTTCTAAATAAAGCTTCTAACTTCTGTCGGTCCATATTTATCTACCATAATGCAGTCTTCTGATCTATCTAACTTCACCCTCATCTAACATCTCTTCCTCTCGCACTCAGTCAGTCGCTCCTCTTTCTATCCTCTCTCAGCTTATCTCCGTTCACTTGCTTTCTCTCTGTTTATTTCTCTCTCACACACTCTCTCTATCTCCAATTGTGCAGTTGGAGAGTTTGTGACTCCACAATGGGCTGAATGGCCTCCATCCGTGCCATAATAATTGAGGTTCTCTGACCCACAATAAATACTTCCTGGACAGACATGCTGGTCCGGTGACATATCCAGTACACAATCACCCATTATCTTTTCCTGGTCGTCTCTGGTGTACAGCTGCCTTGAAATATCTGTTCAAACAAAACAGACTGAATGAAATTCGAGCAGCCTAGAAGACGTTCATGAGTCTGTATTTCAATCAGGATTTAATGAAGGATGAGATTCCAGAATAACGTAAGCAATGAATGAAAAACAGGGTTACACAAGAAATGGCAGCTGAGTACAACACGTGGTTCCAAGCAGGTCTCATGGTATAACCAATAGATTATCAATACAGAAAAACCAGCTGCTGTTCTGTGGATCCAGTTTGAATCCCGCCACTGCAGACAGTGGAAATTCAATTCAATAATGAAAAAATATCCCTGGAATTAAGAATCTACAGATGAGAATGAAATCATTGCCGATTGTCAGAAAAATCTATCTGGTTCACCAATATCCTGCAATGAAGGAATCTTCCATCCTCCCCTGGTCTGGCTGACATGCAACTCCAGACCCAAAGCAACGTCACTGACTTTCAATTTCCCCCTGAAATGGTCTAATGAATCATTCAGTTGTACCAATCGCTACAAAGATTCAAACAAATGAAACGAGATGGATCACCTGGCATCAAAATGGGCACCGGAAAAGTCAACATTAGAAACATCACTGTAGACCCTGCAAAGTCTTCTTTACTAACATCTGAAGTCTAGTGCCAACATTGGAACAACTGCCTTACAAACTAGTTAAGCAACAGCCTGACATAGCCATACTCACGGAATCATACCTTACAGAAATAACAGAAATTAAACATGGACAACGGAGACTCTTACAGATTACCACGTAACATCGTTCCTCAGCTGATTCAGTCCTCCTCCATGTTAAACAACACTTGGAGAAAGCATTGACTGTGGCAAGGGCACAAAGTGTATTCTGACCGGGAGATTTCAAAGTCGACTGTCAAGAGTGGTTTTGGCAGCAGTACTATTGATCATGCTGGTCGGCTCCTAAGGACATAGCAACTAGATTGGGTCTGCAGCAGGTCTTAAAGGAATGAACGTGAGGGTAAAAAAAAACATACCTGACCTCATTCTTACCAATCTACAACTGCAGATATATATGTCCATGACAGTATCGGTAAAAGTGACCACCATACTGTCCTTTCGGAGACGAAGTCTATTGTCTCCATAAACTCTGTTGTGTTGTGTGGCACTGTCACCGTGCTAAATGGCACAGACGTTTAGCAGATCTAGCAACTCAAGACTGAGCGTCCAGAAGATACTGTGGGCCATCAGTAGCAGCAGAACTATACTCCAGCACAATCTGTAACGTCACTGCCCAGCGTGTCCCCGACTCAACCATTAACATCAAACCAGATGATTAACCCTGGTTCAATGGAGAATGCAAGAGGGCATGCCAGGAGCAGAACCAGGAATATATAAAGATAAAATGTTCATCTGCTGAAGCTTCCAAACAGAAATATTTGCGAGCCAGATAGCATAAATAACAAGGCACAGACAGAGCTTAGAGATCACAGAACTAATGCATCAGAATTAAGCTCTGCAGTCCTGCTAATCCCATCGTAAATGGTGGCTGACGATTAATCAACAAATATCGCCAACGTCAATGATGGAAGAGCCAAGCACATCAGTGCAAAATATAAGGCTGAAGCTTTCGTTGCAATCTTCAGTCAGAAGTTTTGAGTGGATGATCCATTTCGGCCTCCTCCGGTGGTCCCCATCGTTACAGATAGCAGTCTTCTGCAAATTCGATTAACTGATATCCAGAAACGGTTGAAGGCAGAGGATACTGCAAAGACTATGGGCCCTGATAACATGCCGACAATAATCCTGAAGACTTGTACTCCAGAACATCCCGCTTCCCTAGCCAAGCTATTCCAGTATGTTTACAATCCGACAATGGGGGTAAAACTGCTCAAGTATGTTCTGTACATAAAACGCAGGACAAATTCGACCCGTCCAAATACAGCCTTATCAGTGTAATTAGATTAGACTTACAGTGTGGAAACAGGTCCTTCGGCCCAACAAGTCCACACCGACCCGCCGAAGCGAAACCCATACCCCTACATTTACCCCTTACCTAACACTACGGGCAATTTAGCATGGCCAATTCACCTGACCTGCACATCTTTGGACTGTGGGAGGAAACCGGAGCACCCGGAGGAAACCCACACAGACACGGGAGAACGCGCAAACTCCACACAGTTAGTCGCCTGAGTCGGGAATTGAACCCGGGTCTCAGGCGCTGTGAGGCAGCAGTGCTAACCACTGTGCCACCGTGCCGCCCACACCGTGTACTGTCCATCATCAGTAAAATGATGGAAGGTGTCACCAACAGTGCTATCAAACCGCACCTCCTCAAAACTAACCTGCTCAGGGAAGCCAGTTTTGGTTTTGCCAAGACCACTCAGTTACTGACCTCATCACAGCCTTGGTTCAAACATAGAAAACGGAACTGAATTCCAGCCCTTGACATCAAGGCTGCATTCTGCCAAATGTGGCATCAAGGACTCCAAGCAAAACCGGTATCGCAGGCCAACACTCCATTATTGGAGTCATACCTGACAGATAGGAAGATGGTCATTGTTTTTGGAGGTCAGTCATCTCAGCTCCAGAACATCTCTGCAGTAGTCCCTTAGGATTATGTCCTAGGTCCAAACATCTTCAGCTGCTTCAACAATAACCTTCCTTCCATCATTAGGTCAGAAGTGGGGATATTCGATGATGACTGCACAATGTTCAGCACCTTTCACAAATGCTCAGATGCGGAAGCAGGCCATGCCCAAAGCAACAATATCTGGGCAATATCCAGGCTTGGGCTGGCAAGTGGCAAGTAACATTTGCGCCACATAAATTCAGAAAATGACTGTCATCAATAAGAAACATTGTAACCACTTTGTATTCAGCATCATTATCATCACTAAGCTCCCCCACTATCAATATCTTGGGGGGTATCATTGACCAGAAATTCAACTGGACTCGTCACATGAATATAAGAGCAGATCAGAGGCTAGGAATATTGCACGAGAAACTCACCTCCTGACTACCCATAGCCTGTCCATTATCTACAAGGCAAAAGTCAGGAATGAGATGGAATATCCTCACTTGCCTGAATGGGTACAGCCCCAACAACACTAAAGAAGCTTGACACAATCCAGGACAAAACAGCACATTTGATTTGCACCACATCCACAAGCATTCACTCCTTTCACCATGGTCACTCAGGAGCAGCAGTGTGCACTGTCTACAAGACACAATGGAGGAATTCCCCAAAGATCCACAGACAGTTCCTTCCAATCTCACAAACACTTCCATCTGGAATGACAAGGGCAGCAGACTTTTGGGAACAGCACCACCTTCAAATTCCCCTCCAAACAAGTAAACATCCAGATTTGGATATGTATTGCCGTTCCTTCACTGTTGCTGCGTGAAAACCCTGGAATTCCCTCCTTAATCACTAGTGGGTCATCGCACAGCAGGTAGGTTGCAGCAGTTGGAGAAGGCAGCTCAGCACCACCTTCTCAAGGGAAACTGCGGACGGGCAAGCAATGCTGGGCACATCCAGTGATGCCCACATCCTAAAAAGACTTTTAAAAAAAAGTTCCAAGTTGAGCATCTCGATGGGACAGGTTATCTGATTTGAACACGAACAGGAAAGCAGTGTTTCTAATATGGAACATTTTAGACTTTTCTGTTATTAGAAGGGTGTTCAGTATTCGATGACATATTGTTGCTGAGTGCTGTGATAAATTGCACCTGTTTTGTTTAAATCAACAATACTGGCGTAACAGGATCAATCCTTTGAAACTACCAGACAAAAAATGACAATCATCGTAGAGAGAATGTACTCCCGCCAGATGAGACTCATTGATAGCAGCTCATATTCAAAATATTAATGGAATACTGGCTGACACTGAATCCTCCCACCGTCCATATCACAGGGGTTACAATTGACCAGAACGTGAAGTCAAATCAACATACAAATTCAAGGGTTACAACGGCAGGTTAGAGACTTACAAGTCTATACTGAATAATAGACCTATGATCTAAACGGCATGAGATATAGCAATAGATTTAGGCCATTCAGCCCATTCCTTCACTCTGATACTGTACAATTTTGTCACTGTCTCTATGAAAAATGAAAATATCTTCGATACATTGACTGTATCAATCTTTGCAGTAATCCATTAGTTTCAATCAGAACCACCCCGCCCCACAATTCTTCTAAATTCCATCGTGTACACATACTGCCGCTCATACGACAAGCCGTCATCCTCAGGATGGATCACCTCCAACACCAGCAGATCTTTCTCCAGAGGTAGTGCCAAAACAGCTCACAATTTTCCAAATGCTGTCTGTCCATAGCCCATTACATTCTCAACAGTATGCCTCCCATCTTGCTTTCTTGCTCTCTTTAAATGAATGCAAATATTGCTTTTGCTTTCCTAACTGCCAACTGAACATGCACGTTAACCATAAGAGGGGACGAATGCTTGAAAATCCTTTTGGGCTTCAGATTCAATGGATCCTATGAGAACATAGTGTCTCCTCTATTTCGCCTACCACACTGCGTATTCTCACACGTTCCCATATTGTGTTCCATCAGCCATGTGTTTTCCCAAAGTTCAAAACTGTTCAAGCCTTTCTCCAGCTTCCCCACTTCCTCAATATCATCTGCAAACTTAGCAAAACTGCCCTCAAGTCCTTTGTTCAGATTGTTCACATATAATACATTTCCTGGCTCCCGACGGACGGTCCACCATCTATAAGGCGGAACAGTCAAGGTGCTTGACTCCATTCAGGTTGAAGCAGTGGCTTGACTTGAATTACACCTGGAGAGTCTTCACTCCCTGCACCACTGACTCTCAGTAAAAGCACACCCTACCCCCTTTTGTTGTGAGTTTACTTCATTATGGCGCAGAATCCCAGTCTATTGATGTCACTCCATCTCAACACTAACTGAGTGGTGCTCACACCAGCCATGTCACTGTGTATTGATGACGATGGAGGGAGGTCGGTGACGGGATGTCAATGATGAATAACTGTGTGACTGCCAGTCTGAAATCAGCCTTGGATGTACCTGTGCCCATTGTCACCGCTGAGGCATGATCAGACTTCCTGCAGGTCAAATCATGGAAAGCAACGGGCCTGGGTAGTGTTCCCAGCTGAGCACTCAGATCCTGTGAGGACCAACTGGCAGAGGTATTCACATACAATTTCAGCCTCTCCCTCCCACAAGCTCAACTCCCAGCCTGCTTCAAGAAGACCAACATCAACCTTGTAAGTGAGAAAGCTCATGCTTTAATGAATTAATGATTACCGCCCAATGGCTATAACCTCAATAAACATGAAGTGATTTGAAAGGCTGTTTATGGTCCACATCGCCTCCAATCTCCCAGCCTGACTTGGTCCCCTATAATATGCCGACTGATGTAACGGGTCCACAACAGATGCCATACCCCAAGCCCTGCACTCATCCCTAGGACATCTGGACAACAAAGACACCTACACCAGACTCCTGCTCATTGACGACAGCTCCACCTTAAACATCATCATCCCCTCCAGACTGATCTGAAAACTCTGTGACCATAGTCGCCACTCCACCCTCTACAACTGGATCCCCAGGTTTCTGACCCACAGAACACAATTAGTGAAGATAGGTATCTGCACCTCCGCCACAATAACACTCAACACTGGAGCTCCTGGAGGATGTGTCCTCAGCCCCCTACTGTACTCCGTGTACACTCACGGCTGTGTCATCAGTCGCCTACTGTACTCCCTGGACACACACGGCTGTGTCCCTCAGCCCTCTACTGTACTTCCTGTACACACACGGCTGTGTCCTCAGCCCACTACTGTACTTTCTATACACACATCTGTGTCCCTCATCCCCCTACTGTATTCCCAGTCCATACACGGCTGTGACCCTCAGCCCCCTACTGTACCCCCTGTACACACACGGCTGTGTCCCTCAGAACCCTACTATACTCCCTGTACACACATGGCTGTGTCCCTCAGCCCCCTACTGTACTCCCTGTGCACACATGTCTGTGTCACTCAACCCCCTACTGTACTCCCTGTACACACACGGCTGTGTCCTCAGCCCCCTACCGGACTCCCTGTACACACACGGCTGTGTTCTCAGCACCCTACTGTACTCCCTGTACATCCACGGCTGTGTCCTCAGGCCCCTACTGTACTCCGTGTAAACACACGGCTGTGTCCTCAGCCCCCTGCTGTACTCCCTGTACACACACGGTTGTGTCCCTCAGCCCCCTACTGTACTCCCTTTACACCGATGTCTGTGCCCTCAGTCACCTACTGTATTCACTGTACACCCAAGGCTATGTCCTCAGCCCCGCCTGTACTCCCTCTACACACATGGCTGTGTCCTCAGCTCCCGACTTTACTCCCTGTACACACACGGCTGTGTCTCTCAGCCCACTACTGCACTCCTTGTACACACACGATTGCATCCCTCAACCCCTTACTGTACTCCCTGTACACACACAGCTGTGTTCTCAGCAGCCTACTGTACTCCCTGTACATCCACGGCTGTGTCCTCAGGCCCCTACTGTACTCCGTGTACACACACGGCTGTGTCCTCAGCCCCCTGCTGTACTCCCTGTACACACACGGTTGTGTCCCTCAGCCCCCTACTGTACACCCTGTACACACACGGTTGTATCCCTCAGCCCCCTACTGTACTCCCTTTACACCGATGTCTGTGCCCTCAGTCACCTACTGTATTCCCTGTACACCCACGGCTATGTCCTCAGCCACGCCTGTACTCCCTCTACACACATGGCTGTGTCCTCAGCTCCCGGCTTTACTCCCTGTACACACACGGCTGTGTCCCTCAGCCCCCTACTGTACTTCCTGTACACACGTGGCTGTGTTGCCAAATTCCAAACAATGCCAACTGTAAGTTTGCTGATGACATCACCAAAGCAGGAGGGATATCAAACAATGATGAGTCTGAACACAGAAAGAAGAAAGTGGGTTTGGTGGCATGGTGGAATGATAATAACATCCCTTTTAAATTCGGCAAGAGTAAAGAACTGATCATTGACTTTCGAACAAAAGGAGGGGAACAAACCACTATCTACATCAACGGTTGAGAGAGTGCAGAGCTTCAAGTCACTCGGAATGATGATAACTGGCAACCTACCCTGGACTTCTCACATAGGTATGACAGTCAGAATGGTTCAAAAACGCCTCTCCTTCCTCACTTGGCTCAGGATATTTAGCATGCACTACTTCTACATATGCACTATTGTGAACGTACTGTCCGGGTGCGTAATGGCCTGGTACGGCAACACTCTGCCCAGGACCATCAGAAACTACAGAAGATTGTGATCACAGCCCAGACTATGACGGACTCCAATCTCCCAACCATTGACTCTATTTACATGGCTCGTTGCCGCAGAAAGGCTGTCAACATCTATCCAAGATTACTGAGGGAAGGGAGAGAGGAAATAACTTGGGCCTTAAATGGTATCTTTGTAACATCCTTGAACACAGCTGAGGTCCTGGAGGACTGGAAAGTTTCTAATCACCTTGTTTAAGAAGGGTAGCATGAATAATCCAGTCAATTATAGACCGGTGAGCCTGACGTCTGGGATAGGAAAGCTGCAAGAGAAGATACTGAGTGATAGGATCTATTCTCGTTTGGAGGAAAATGGTCTTATCAGTGATAGGCAACGTGGTTTAGTGCAGGGAAGGTCATGTCTTACCAACTCAATAGAATTATTTGAGGAAGTGACAAAGTTGACTGATGAAGGAGGGGCTGTAGATGTCATGTACATGGACTTCAGGAAGACGTTTGATAAGATTTCCCATGTTCGGGTTATGGAGAAAGTGAAGTCACATGGTGTCCAGGGTGTGCTAGCTACATGGATAAAGAACTGGCTTGGCAACAGGGGAAAGAGCGTAGTAGGAGAAGCGAGTTTCTCAAAATGGAGAACTGTGACCAGTGGTGCTCCATTTAAGCTGTTTCCGGAAAGATACATGAATGGGCAGGGAGCATAGGGATACAGACCTTTAGAAAATAGGAGACAGGTTGAGAGAGAGCATTTGGATAGTCGCAGGCTTGGACCACCGAATGGCCTGTTCCTGTACTGGAATGTTCTTTGTTCTAACATTACCAAAGACCCATCATTTGTCTGTAAATATTTCCCACAACCTCTTCCATCAGGATAAAAGATACAGACGCTTGAACACATAGAGCAGCAAGTTCAGGAACAGCTTCTTCCTAGCTGTTATTAGCCTGATGAAGGGGCTCTCTAATCTCAGATAATGCTGATTTTGTCCATATTGACCTCGCCTCGCGCACACCCTGTGCAGGGTAACCTATATGCCTCTCAGACATGTTTTACAGCCATTGTTCAGTACATCCATGCTTAACTTGATCCATGGTCTGCCTGGATATCTTGGCGCAGGACAAAATAAATCCTCACCTCCCTACCCCAAGCTCCCTCCAGTACTCACGCCCAGGTCTCTCCGGTCCTCACCCCGGCTCCTCCCATTCCCCCAGCTCCCCTTGACCCTATCCCCAGGTCCCTGTGATCTTTGTCTCTCACTGTTTCTCTCACATTGCCTATTTCCCTGTGTTTTCCTTTTCCCTGTCTTCTGTTTCTTTCCCTGAACCTATTCACTTTCCCTTCTCCCTGTCCATGTGACTGTTTGTTTCCTTGTTTTGTTTCCCTTCTCTCTTTGACGGACTGTCCATCTGTTTCCCTCGCTGTATTCTCTCTCTCCTTCCCTTTGTTTCTTTCTCTTTCTCCTTCGTTGGTTTCTCTATTCGTTTGAAGCAGCTGATGGCTCATTGGTTCGATGTTGGCACTAAATGCACTCAACAAGGTTTTGGTATAGAAGACATAATTTATCATTATCAGTTAAATTTCAATTGTTGTCAAAACAGCAACCACAACGTGGATATCCATTTAACAGCCAATTGTTACATCTAACTATTTTGAAACAACCCGTCTCCCAGTGCTCTGTATACTGGCAACTCAAAGCATTCTATTCGGGTGCACAATGACCTGACAAGGTACCTGCTGTGCCCAGGACCATAAGAAACTACAGACGGTTGTCTGCACAGTCCAGACCATCACGGAAGGCAACCTTCCGTCCATTGATACTTGTCATTGTCGCAGAAAGGCTGGCAACATCAAACATCTCTCTCCCAAACTGGTAATGATCACCTACAACCTCTTCCAACAGGGAGGAGACACAGAGGCTTGAAAACATGTTCAGGAACACTTCTTTCCCTACTATTATTAAACTGACAAATTGACATCTCTCACTTTTCAAATATTATTAATCTTGCTAATGTCGATCTTACTTTGCACACCTCCTGTGAAGCTGTAACCGTGTATGCATCACTCTGTGATCTTTGTTTTCTTGTTTACTATCAGGTGCCTGCACTACAATAAGAACAAACCTTTCCATTGTACATTTGACTAAAATAAACGAAACCAAATCAGATCAAACACGCGGACTGCTGTGGCTCAAGGTCTTTTCAAGGGCAACTGGAAAAACGAACCCATGCTGCCCCAGTCAGAGATACCCATATCTAATTAATGAACATAAGAAGATGAACACACTTAGGCAGGACAGACAGAGGGAATTAAATCGCTTTAAATATGATCTTAGATATATACAGGTTTCCCTCAGTATTTGTAAGTAGAGTGTTCCTACGAAACTGTTCGCAAGCTGATATGGTGTAAAGTGCAGTGGCAATAATTTATATGGGAAAACATTCGGCTTTCTTCGTAAAAGTGAAAATCCTGATCGGATACCTTTTGGTTAGCGAAACAATGTCCTAATGTAAGTCATTCGGAAAAGGAAGTGGCGAAAAGTGAATTTTTGAAAAACGGGGGATACCTGCATTTACAAGGTCATGTTAGTCACGGAGATGGGAAAAGCAAAAAATAAACGAGGTGAATCTCACATTTTATCTCCAGCCCAGCTGATCATCATTCTCTTTGTTTTCTCTTTTTCTTCTATATCTCTCTTTCTCTATTGATTCCTCCTCCCCTTCAAATCACACTTCCCTATCAACGGTATTAATCACACTCCTTTCCAGCTGCTTTCAGTTCAGGAAAGTTTCCCAGCACTGTCTGTTCATTTCTTTGCATTTCTGTCCATAATTTCACATTTTCAGCATCTTCGTTTATTTGATTTCACCCTGAATTTTGTTAATTCGTGAGATGTTGTCATTTCTGCCAAGGGCAGCATTGGTCCCATCACTAATTGCCCTGATTATGAGGCCATTCCACAAGCCAATATAAAGTTAAGCAGATTGTCATGGGTCTCAAGTCACACTTACTTCAGACCGGGTAATAACATTAGATTTCTTTACCGAAGGTGATCAGTGAAAGATGAAGGTTTTCAGACAAAAAAATGTTGTTTTTATGTTTGTTTTTAGTGAAATTCACTTCTATTGCAATTCTTACCATTTTTATTTAAGTTCTGTCATCGGCTGTGGTGGAATTGAAAGAAAACACTTGAAAGAAAATCTTTAGTTTAATAAGCTTAGATTCTGAATTTCATCCAGCGACATTCCTACATTCATACATTGTCCTAATCATGAAGTAACTTCCGAGACAAGAACAATTTTATGATTGAAATATTTGTAATCGGAAAAGTGGTCAGCAGAGAGCTTGAAACATTGAGTCTGAATTTTACCAACGTGCAGCCAATGGTTTGTTCAGCAACAATACTGACACAGAGATGAAGATTGGGGTTATTAGGAGCTGGGAGTGGACAGGTTTGGTGACAGAGAGAACAGGAGACATAAATCAGTTCAGGGCAAAAAGGGATCTCGAGGTTGTCCACAGTTTTGTTCGCAGATGTTTATGAGGGAGTGGTCTGCAATTCATGAGTAATGAATGGAGACTGCAATTGAAACTGAAGACAGTAGTTTCTTTCTCGACAAATATAGATAACAGAAATTGCAACGAAGTTCAAACTTGTTTATGGGATTAATGAATGGACAGAGGTAGAGAACACCAACAATAGCGAGAATAGTTGAGAAACACACCCTCCAACCCGCCCAGAATAATCATCAGCACTGCTGATATCCGATATGGTAGAAATTCCCAAGAGGGGGAAATTTTGAAAAGACTCAAGGAAAACCTCCTCTCCATTGTTGTAATGTTCCGGTCACTATTCTCAGATTCAGATCTGTGCAGCTGTTGATCTCTGTTACTGTTAGAGCTGATGCATCTGTTACTACAGTGGGATAGTGCACTGAATGAAGCCTCTTACTAATAGGAGCGGGAAACCCTGCAGTGAAACAGATGCATTGAATGGAGACTGACATCAATCACAGTCAGAGCAATTCAGCTTTCAATACAAGCACATTCGTCCACAATATATCTGGACTGGACTACATGTTCATATTGCTGGCTATTGGTCACATCTCCCATCACCAATCGCTCTCGTGAAGTCAGTTGTGAGGGAGAATAAATAAATATTTTCTTTTCATAGGCTACATGATTCTGCTCTGTTGTATGTTTACTCTGCTGTAACCATCACTTCAAAAATCCTCCACCCCTTAAAACAATCACAATCAAGATGTTGTTACTGTGCTGATTTCTCCTCCATGGGAACAAACGCTCGCGAGCAGACTGTCATTGAGCACAGCCGCCATGAACATAGACAGGAAGTGTGGACTTCTCTGAATGTTCCTCTCCCTGCTCTAATAATGCAACTGTGGAACTTCCATAGATAATATTAGATTACTTACAGTGTGGAAACAGACCCTTCGGCCCAACAAGTCCACATCGACCCGCCGAAGCGCATACCCATACCCCCATATTCACCCCTTACCTAACACTACGGGCAATTTAGCATGACCAATTTACCTGACCTGCACATCTTTGGACTGTGGGAGGAAACCGGAGCACCCGGAGGAAACCCACGCAGACACGGGGAGAACGTGCACACTCCACACAGTCAGTCGCCTGAGTCGGGAATTGAACCCGGGTCTCAGTCGCTGTGAGGCAGCAGTGCTAACCACTGTGCCACCGTGCCGCCCGCTATAGGGAATATGCTTCAGTAATTTATTTATATAAATTGACGCACTTCTAAATGCAGTTTCATTTGCTGTACACCATACTTTTTACGCATTTTGGCCTCAGCCCAACTCCCTGAACACGGTGTCCTTGCAGCAGCATTGCAATGAGAGTTGTCAGTGCACCCTGAGCTGCAGCATTGAAGTACAGAAGACGTATTGTTAGTGGGTCGGAGATGTGCTGGGAGTGCATGGTGAAGCTGCCATGTGTCAAAGTCAGCATTGGTGGGTGTGTAGTACATGCAGTGTACCCCGAGACGTTGGTGTCCAGGATAAAAGCCTGCAGGAGCAAGCGGCGAGATGGAGTCACCAGGTACCAGGTCTGACTTTCTCTATATTGAGTTTCCCCACAGTTGGCTAGGATATGAACAAACCCAAACGTTACCGCTGTAACTCTACATTTCCCATAGACAATTCACTGAACCTGCACATCGCTAGATACTGTGGATCAATTCAGTGTGGTCACTGAAGCTGACCTGGACATTCTTGGACTGTGAGAGGAAAGCCAAATATCCAGAGAAAGCTCACGCACACACAGGGAGAAGGTGCAAACACCGCACAGACAGTCACCAAAGAGTGGAATCGAACCCAGGTCATTGGTGCTGTAAGGGAGCATTACTAACCACTGTGCCACTCAATGACCAGCTACGAGCGAGACTGCATCCTCCGACATTCTCTGGATCCGTCACATCTGTTCAAATGATGCCAAATTCCAGTGCGGAGTTTCAGACAAGCTTTCCTTTACCTCCACCCCAGGTTTCACATTCTGAATGACAGGGCCTTAAGCTGTGACTGACATATTGCCTGCTGTTCTGCCCTCACCCCTTCCCCTTCTTCCCAGATCAAGTTGTCCATTAATACTGCAGCATGCAAGATAATTGCTGATCTAAAATAAAACAAAGAGCTGCATATACTGGGAGATTGAAAACAAAACGAAGAATCCCGAAATTAAAAATGTTGACTCACTCTCTTCCTACAGAGGATTAGAAAAAAGTGAATTCTGAAATGAATTCCTGATGAATGGCTTATGACGAAAACATCGACTTTCCTGCTCCTTGGATGTGCTCTGACCTGCTGTGTTATTCGTGGGCCAAACTTTCGACTTTTATCCTTCAAATAGTACCAGACCCGTTGAGATTTGCCTGCAAACGCGTGTGTATCTAATTTCCTGTTTATTACATACACATTTTTTTTCCCTGCAGCATTTAATTCCATACACATCTCCCACCAGCGTTTGCTTCTACTTCTTGTTTATAAGTTCCAGTTAAATTGTTTCTGTGTAATCTGATTGCTGGGGTGAGATGAATGGTTGATTCAGGGAGATTTTCCTGAGGCCTTTCTTGATGTCACAAAACCTCGCTGCACTTTGCTCGTACAATATATGAATGGGAAAGGCAGAGAAGGAGATGGGCCAAGTGCAGGGAATTGGGGTTCATGTGGACGGACATTTTGGTTGGTATGGACCAGTTTTAGCTGAATGGCCTGTCTCTGTGCATGACTGCAAAGGAAAGAGGTTTTGAGTTTAGATTGAGATTGAGAAACAATGTCATGGAAGGATGTGATCCCAGGTTTCAGAATGCTGAAATAGACGTTTCAATACCATCTGGCAAAATATGCCAGTATTACCAGGAATAGGTGTGAGTTCAGATGATGGAGAGTTTTGGATGAGGATTTGTTCTGCAGCTTTGTATCTGGGAGTGGTGTCAGCAGAGTCTTCAACTCATTGGGTTGAATCCAACAATAATTCATCTTTGTGTTATTTTCATTGAGTGTGGCAGATGGATTGTCTGCACGAGGCCGAGCTAATTTCCTTGTGCTATCTTATAGAACTCACCACATGAACTACCCACCCTCCCCCATGGCATCCCTCCCATTCAATGACAGCCCGATTTGCCCACCCGCCTTGGCTGGAGGTACCCACCATCGCTCGTATGCCCCTGGATATTCCATGATCTCTGGCACTGGTGCCATCTTTAAAAGGACAATGGACACACGATTGAGCTTTCCTCAGTTTGGAGCTGCCGTGTACAATTTGCCCAGAACATGGCAGATAAAGGCCAATTACACCACGGGTGATCAACAGGGTCACGGATGTCCTGGTGGATGAGTTAGTACGTCTCTTCCCAGAGTGGGCCACACCACCAGACCCACCGAGTCTGGTCTGAGCTCACTACCGAGCTCAGTGCAGTATCTGCGGTCTTGAAGAATGTTCAGTAACACACGACAAGCATCAATAACCTTCCCCACTTTGTCAGCATAAGGGTCACTCTATTCTCTCTGCTCCCTCACACTTACTGTAAATCTGTTATAGCAACGATCCCAAACAAGGCTCATGCTCCATTACTCTCACTCCTGCATGCAGCACGTATCCCCATATCTCTCTCTCTCTCTCTCTCTCTCTCTCTCTCTCTCCCCCTCTTTTGCATACCTTTGGAACACTCCCACAGATTGCAGAATGCTCTGGAGAATGCTGATTATGGCATGTTCCAGATAATATTGCAAATAATTCTCAGTTTCAGGAAAATGGCAGTGTCTCTTTGTGTAAAACATTAGGGGAAGGAACAGAGTTTTTTTTTACATAATCACTTGCAATTAAAATCCATAATGAGGCCATTCAGCCCTTCAAATGTTCTGTACCATTTAATAAGATTAGGGGCGATCTGACTGTCTCCTGAGCTTCACGTTGCACGAACGTTCAATCATTCAGCACCCCCGGTTTCCTATCACTGACCAGACGACACCCAGGCAATTTTTGCCACGAGTTTCTGCAAGCATGTGTTCAGTAGGCATTTCCCATAAGGATGGACCCTCCAAAAAATATGCTTCGTCAGCTTTTTACTTTCATGTGATGCTTAGCACGCTTCACACAGACCAATCCAAAATATACTTTTAATTTATGGTTATCGATATCTAATCACAATTAGTAATTCTGGTTATTTCTCTTGTGTCACATTATTATATTCAACCAAAGAAAGCACCTAATCACCTGCCTCCTTATAAACTACAATTTCCAGAGGCTTTTTATCCTCAGCCATTATCTTGACCGTCATCTGAATTGTACCTTTTACCTTCTTATAAAAGTTTATATTTTACTTTGAGTTTGGCTATTTCTGTCTATAGCAGTTACGCAATCTCCCACTCTGTTGGCTGGATGGCTGGCTTGTGATGCACAGGAAGTCTAACAGCGCAGGTTCAATTCCCCAAACAGACGGAGGTTCCCATTAAGGGAAAGTCCTCCCAACCTTACCCTGTCACCAGGGATGTAATGACCTTGAGGGTAAACCACAATTTGTGGTCTCACGAATGAGAAAGTGGTCCTATGGGACTCTATTCTATCCAGGATAACATGTTAATTGTTTTCAAAAATATTGGTATTGAGAGAAAATCGTCTTAATGCTGCAATGAACCAAAAAGTACCCAACGCAAAAAAAAATGCAAATTGAACAAAATTACACCCATGTGCATGTACACACAAAACAAAAAGATAAATAAACGGGCAGAAGAAAAATAAGAATAAAAACAAATGAATAATACAACTCAGTGTGACAAAACTTTGGTTCTCAACCTACATGAGCATTAACCGACACACGTCCATTTGCCCGTAATTCTTCCTGCCTGGGCATTAGAATCATTAGTTCAAGATCGTCATACCTATGTAAATGTCCTTATTAGAGTGGCAGATCAGCCTGTATCTTGGTAATTCAAAAAGGGCTGCCATGTCTTATAAGAATCCTCTATTTTCTGTTGTACCATACCTTTAAAAAAGTCCAAAGGCCTATGCTCCATGAAGAGCTTGCGAAAATGCAACAGACCCAGAGGGTTTTCAGGCACCAAACACAACAGAATGCTTTTTTCTGAACACAGAGAGTGAGAGTATTGAAGTATTTTTTTTCCTATGCACAACGAAGTAAGGTACACTGGGCAGGCCCACGAAAAGGGAAACCAGATCCATCTCCAATTCGGTCCCCAAGATTCCCTCCATAGCACAGCGCTCCTATCGAGTTGGTGCAAGGTCAACAAGCAATGAGTAAGAGTACCCATAGTCATTCTGTGTTTGAGACATGCTCCCATTTTGAATTTTGAGAGAGGATCTGTGGCCAGATAGCCTCTATGAAAAATCTTCACCTACATGGCAATAGTATTCTTACGGATTGAAATCCTTCTTGCATTTTCATAAATATCCTCCCCTGTGTCCGAAGAGATTTGAACGCCCAACTCTCTTTGTAGCACTCAGAAAGGCACAAAGTCTCGTCTGAGGGGCCACTCTCCTACAAATTATAAATGGTACTGACAGAGAGTGTGTTCTTAGCACTAAGCACCCTCTTCTGTGCATCGGATCTGTACGGGTCTGTTAAAAGCGTGGTTCTTTTTTGAATAATATCTCTGAACTGATAAAAAGAAAACAGAAGACATCTCTGCTTGGTAGTCTATAGTTATGACTTATTTGATCCAAGGACATCCTTGTTTCTCCCTCAGATAAATCATCAAAGCAAGATACACTGACGAGTTGCCCATAGTTTAAGCATGGAAACCAGTATCCACGGTCAGAAACACGTAACACCACGTTTTGGGATAAGAAATGAGGTTTGGCGATATTGCCCTCAATGTTTTAAAATTATTGATACTCATTGGGAAATGTCAATACTTCATAACTGTCCTCATTTTGTCTATGAATAGCAGACTAATAAGGGTGCGTTTTGCCTGAGAAGCTTCAATATCTAACCAAATTGGCGCCATGGCCTCACTAACATCGGGTAAAGAAGAGCTTAATTGATAGCTTTTAATATCCGGGAGATATGCTCCCCGCAAACTGTGGGGTCTTTGTAATTTGGTTAACTTGCTAAGAGGTGGCTTTTGATGACAAATCAAAGAGCTACATCATCCATTAATTCTCTTAAATGTCTGTCCGGGAAACATCAAAGAAAGCATTCACACGGGGTATAGCAAACAAGGGAGGGAATTCATGTTAATAAGAGCTAACCGATTTAGCCAGGATATTGGAAGTGCCTCCTAGCTTCGAAAGTCTTGTTTAATTTTGTCAAACAAATGGACAAATTCCAACTTAAGTAAAATTTCAAAGATAGGATTAATGAATATACCTAAATAGGGAATATCCCCATAACTCCGGGATCATTGAAAAAGAAACCAGGTTTCTCCATTTACATCAGCTATTTCCCCAAGATCGCCCATAGACATGGCCTCCGACTTTGTAAGATTAATGGTATTAACGTGACTTCTCTTCCACTTCTGGGGAAGATATGTTGGGGTCCCTAGAGATGGCCTTCATCAGTGGCTCAATGGTCAACGTAAACAACACTGGCGAAAGGGGTCTACCTTGGACTGCCTCTTGGAATATTAATGTTACAGGATCTCAAAACATTGGTGAGAAACGTGGCCAGAGGATTGCTTTCAAGGAGCCTCACCCACTTGATAAAAACTTTGCCTGGACTAAACCATTCTTATATTTAGAAGACATACAGCCACTCAATCCAATCAATGCCTTCTCTGTGTCTAAAGGGATCACTCTGCTTTTTTCACCGCAGAGAGCGGCGCGAGCTGGGCGGAAGTGAAGTTGGAGCGCAGAGCTGGTCGGGAAGGTACGTGATTGATATTTAAAGAACTTACCTCGACGCCAACGGTCTTTTCACCGCAGAGAGCGGCGCGAGCTGGGCGGAAGTGAGGTTGGAGCGCAGAGCTGGTCGGGAAGGTAAGTGATTGATATTTGAGTGCAGTTGAACACGTGGCTGCAAGAATGGTGTAGGAAGGAGGGCTTCATGTATTTGGACAATTGGACTGCATTCTGGGGAAGGTGGGACCTGTACAAACAGGACGGGTTGCACCTGAACCAGAAGAGCACCAATATCCTGGGGGGTAGGTTTGCTAGCACTCTTTGGGGGGGTTTAAACTAATTTGGCAGGGGGATGGGATCCGGACTTGTAGTCCAGCAAGTAAGCTAGCTGTTTGTCAGAATGTCCAAGAATGTAGGGAGGCTGTGGAGAAGGTAGCACTGACAGGGAATACTTGCGGACACAGAGATGGGCTCAAGTGCGTATACTTCAAAGCAAGGAGTATCAGAAATAAGGTGGTTGAACTTAAGGCATAGATCGGTACCTGTGACTACGATGTTGTGGCCATCACGGAAACGTGGATAGATGAGGGACAGGAATGGTTGTTGGAGGTTCCTGGTTACAGATGTTTCAGTAAGATTAGGGAGGATGGTAAAAAAAAGGAGGGGGGTGGCATTGCTAATTAGAAATGGTATAACGGCTGCAGAAAGGAAGTTTGAGGGGGATCTGCCTTTGGAGGTAGTATGGGCTGAAGTCAGAAATAGGAAAGGTGCAGTCACCTTGTTGGGTGTTTACTATAGGCCCCCCAATAGCAGCAGAGATGTGGAGAAACAGATTGGGAAACAGATTTTGGAAAGGTGCAGAAGTCACATGGTCGTAGTTATGGGCGACTTCAACTTCCCAAGTATTGATTGGAAGCTCTTTAGATCAAGTAGATTGGATGGGGCGGTGTTTGTGCAGTGTGTCCATGAAGCTTTTCTAACTCAGGATGTAGATTGTCCAAACAGAGGGGAGGCCATATTGGATTTGGTACTCGATAATGAGCCGGAACAAGTGATGGACTTGGTAGTGGGTGAACATTTTGGTGATGGTGACCACAATTCTGTGACTTTCACCTTGGTTATGGAGAGAGATAGGTGCGCACAACAGGGTAGATTTTACAATTTGGGGAAGGGAAATTACAATGCTGTAAGACAGGATTTGAGGAGCATAAGTTGGGAGAATAGGCTGTCAGGGAAGGATGTGGTGGAAATGTGGAACTTTTTCAAGGAGCAGATACGACGTGTCCTTGATATGTATTTACCTATCAGGCAGGAAAGAAATGGTTGTGTGAGGGAGCCTTGGTTGACGAGGGAGGTTGAATGTCTAGTAAAGATGAAGAAGGAGGCTTACATAAGGTTGAGGAAACAGGGTTCGGACAGGGCAGTGGAGGGATACAGGATAGCCAGAAGGGACCTGAAGAAAGGGATTAGGAGAGCTAAGAGAGGGCATGAAAAATCCTTGGAGGATAGGATCAAGGATAACCCCAAGGCATTTTATGCGTATGTGAGAAACATGAGAATGACGAGAACGAGGGTATGTCCGATCAAGGACAGTAGTGGGAGATTGTGTATTGAGTCGGAACAGATAGGAGAGGTCTTGAATGAGTACGTTTCTTCAGTATTTACGAACGAGAGGGACCGTATTGTTGAAGAGGAGAGTGTGAAACGGACTGGTAAGCTAGAAGAGATACTTGTTAGGAAGGAAGATGTGTTGGACATTTTGAGCAACTTGAGGATAGACAAGTCCCCCGGCCTGACGGGATATATCCTAGGATTATGTGGGAAGCAAGAGAGGAAATTGCAGTACCGTTGGCAATGATCTTTTCGTCTTCACTGTCAACGGGGGTGGTACCAGGGGAGTGGAGAGTAGCGAATGTTGTGCCCCTGTTCAAAAAAGGGAATAGGGATAACCCCGGGAATTACAGGCCAGTTAGCCTTACTTCTGTATTAGGCAAAGTAATGGAAAGGGTACTGAGGGATAGGATTTATGAGTATCTGGAAAGACACTGCTTGATTAGGGACAGGCAGCACGGATTTGTGAAGGGTAGGTCTTGCCTTACAAGTCTTATTGAATTCTTTGAGGAGGTGACCAAGCATGTGGATGAGGGTAGAGCAGTGGATGTAGTGTACATGGATTTTAGTAAGGCATTTTATAAGGTTCCCCATGGTAGGCTTATGCGGAAAGTCAGGGGGCATGGGAAATTTGGCCAATTGGATAGAAAACTGGCTAACCAGTCGAAGTCAGAGAGTGGTGGTAGATGGTAAATATTCAGCCTGGAGCCCAGTTACAAGTGGAGTTCCGCAGGGATCAGTTCTGGGTCCTCTGCTGTTTGTAATTTTTATTAATGACTTGGATGAGGGAGTCGAAGGGTAGGTCAGTAAATTTGCAGATGATACGAAGATTTGTGGAGTTGTGGACAGTGAGGAGGGCTGTTGTCGGCTGCAAAGAGACTTAGATATGATGCAGAGCTGGGCTGATGAGTGGCAGATGGAGTTCAACCCTGCCAAGTGTGAGGTTGTCCATTTTGGAAGAACAAATAAGAATGCGGAATACAGCGTTAACGGTAGGGTTCTTAGTCAGGTGGAGAAACCGAGGGATCTTGGGGTCTATGTACATAGATCTTTGAAAGTTGCCACTCAGGTGGATAGAGATTGTAAGAAGGCCTATGGTGTATTAGCGTTCATTAGCAGAGGGATTGAATTCAAGAGTCGTGAAGGGATGTTGCAGCTGTACAGGACTTTGGTTAGGCCACATTTGGAGTACTGTGTGCAGTTCTGGTTCCCTCACTTTAGGAAAGATGTGGAACCTTTGGAGAGGGTGCAGAGAAGATTTACCAGGATGTTGCCTGGAATGGAGAATAGGTCGTACGAGGATAGGTTGAGAGTTCTCGGCCTTTTCTCGTTGGAGCGGCGAAGGATGAGAGGTGACTTGATAGACGTTTATAAGATGATTAGAGGAATAGATAGAGTAGACAGTCAGAAACTTTTTCCCCGGGTACAACAGAGTGTTACAAGGGGACATAAATTTAAGGTGAAGGGTGGAAGTTATAGGGGAGATGTCAGGGGTGGGTTCTTTACCCAGAGAGTGGTGGGGGCATGGAATGCGCTGCCCGTGGGAGTGGTAGAGTCAGAATCATTGGCGACATTTAAGCGGCAATTGGATAGGTACATGGATGGGTGCTTAATCTAGGATAGATGTTCGGCACAACATCGTGGGCCGAAGGGTCTGTTCTGTGCTGTATTGTTCTATGTTCTAATACATATATAGTTTGTTCTGGGCAGGCTTAGACCATATTGAGTAATCTTCTAATATTGTTGGAGTGTCTGCAGCCCTTTATAAGCTGGTGTGGTCCAGTTTGACAATGGAAGGATACCCATTTTCCAGCCGTAATGTAAGGGTCTCAGACAGGATTTTGAAGTCAACATTTAAAAGTGAGATGGGTCTCTAAGAAGCACAATCTTCCAGTGTTTTCGTTTTCTTAAGAATAAGAGAGACATGAACCTCTCTTAGAGATGATGGGAATCAATCGTGACCGTGTGAGTGACTAACATGGTAAGCATCGGCCCTGACAATAAATTTATAAATTCCACGTGAAATTCACTTGGAAATCCGTCAGGACCGGGCGCCTTTCCGCCCTGAAGCTGCGTTATACTCTCCAGCACTGACAATGGTGCATTAAGGCAAGACAGTCATTTGGAGGTTACCCCTGGAAGATCCAGGTTCTTGAAGAAACACTCCATCTTAATCCTCATAATGGTCAGTCTGATATAATACGGAGTAAAACCTCTGAAATGCTGCTTTAACCTTTATGGGATTGCAGCTAACGGTTCCAGTACCTTCCCTAATTGAGGTAATGGCTTTGTGGTTCTCTTTTTACTCGCAAGATAGGCTAAATACTTGCCCGGGTTTATCACCATGCTCAAACAGCCTTTATTTTGCAAATGTAAGTTCCTGTCTGTGTGAGCATAGAATTCACTGTAGACCAATGCATTCTGATCCTCTGCAGCCTAGCCACGAAGGGTTTATCACAGTTTGCCCTCTCGGCTGCCTTCAGCCGTGCCTGGAGCAAGCGTTTCTGCTCCAGCTTCTGCCAAATCCTAAGAAATATTTATCCCTTTGGCATAAGCCTTAGCAATTTTCCATAGAATGGATGGGTAACTGGTTGAATCTGAATTAATGGCTAAGAAAGATCTGAATTCATTACAAAAATACTCAATGAACTTACTATCCTTAAGAATAAAACGATCCACTCGCCAGTGTCGCGAACCTGCTATATTGCCCTTAACCTTAACCAATAAGTATACTGTTGCATGGTCAGAAATGGTAGTATTCCCAATTGTACAGAACAACACCGAATCGAAGATTGCTGCAAGGTGAGGAAGAGATCAACCCTAGTGTGGCCTTTCTGCGGGTTAAAGAAGAAAGTAAAATCCCTATACCTGAGGTGGATCTGCCTCCAAACATCCACCAGCCACAGTTCCACACAAAATTTGCTTAGTTTGTTAATATGGTACTGGGGGCTTTTGGCCATTCTGTACACCGTGGATGAAAAGACAATTGAAATCTCCTCCTACAATAATGTGCTGCGAAGAAAGATTACTTAATTTGGAAATAGCATCTATCAGGAATTTAAGGCTGTGCGCCAGGGGGCAACAAACATTCAAAATACCGTTTTCATTCCCAGATATCTTTGAGGAGTATGATCCTCCGGTGTGTGTCTCATACAATCTCGTAATTTAAGTGGAAGATTATTCCTCACCAGTATGGCTTCTCCTCTACTCCTAGTATCAAAAGATGAAAAATAAACCCGGTCAAACCCACCCTGCTGTAATGTGAAATGTTCCTTGTCATCAAGGTGCACCTCCTGCAGTAGAACAATAACCACCCTCTCCTTTTTAAGGCTAGAACGTATCCTTTTCCTATTAACTGGCTCCCCTTAATGCTACAGATGCACCATTTAAGCATAACATGAGCCATAACACACTGGAACAACATTTGAACTCCAAAGAGGAAGACCTCGAATTCCAAATCGCTGAGCATCAATGAAAAAACACTCATAGAGCCTAAACAAAGACTAACTAAAGCTACTACAACTAACAAGCTCTTTAAACGTTCCATAACTAAATACATACAAAGACAACAAAAAACAGGATACAAAGTGCCAATGGCTCTCAGGAGGGGCATTTACCCCCCGCCCACCGAGGGCATTTACACGTCTCAAATCTTTATCTTCTGCCACATTAGTAATACCGCATCCAGAACAATGAATCACAAACATCGCGATTGAACTGCCCTTAGGTGGGTATTCAGTCATTATGATCACCTTCATAACTCCCTCCAGCTTGAGCCGAAACCGACACACAAACTAAGCAAGAGAAAAACGATTAGTAATATTAGTGAATTTAAAAGTGTGTACTCTACCCATCCCCGACTATTATTTAATAGCAGAAAGATTCAACAAACTTCCTTTAAAACGAGAGAAGCATGATTATCGATATCCATGAAAGCATCCAGCCTGCTTTATAGTGTCCACAAAGTTTTCGCGTCCTCTGGAGAGTCAATGGATCTACTGAAAGAGTCACCAGTGCATGGATCTATTGAAAGCATACGGAGCACCGCTGGGTTCATTAAGGAATACTGAATCTCAAGTTCCCTTAGCATTCACTTGATATCATCAAAAGATTTTCTTTTTTGAATCACTGCCGCTGAAAAGACCTGGAAGAACATAATCCTGGAACCCTTGTTAGATCTTTTCCCTGTGTTCTGGATGATTCCATAAGTCTTTGAATGCCTCTGGAACTACGTGATCGCACAAGGACAGGGTGAGGGCGTTAGTCTGAGTCAGACCTGCCCTCAGTAACCCGATGAACTGTCTCACTCTTCACCCGTCCCTCTTCAGCTTCGAAGTGAAGGAATCACGGCAGCCAGTTCTCGAAAAAACAACACTGGCTGAACACCTTATGTCTCCAGCAGACCGATGATATAAACATTCTTCATTCTGCCCAGTTCTCGTGGTCGTCACCTTGTTTAGTTAAGGAACGGATATGTTTTCCAAGGGCGAGGATTTGCTCCTTAGAGGAATCAATCACAGACTCTGCCCCTGCAGTTTGGCGCTCCACCTCATCCGTTCTGTTTCCAAGGCTTTCAAGTTGCTCGTCATGTTTTTGGAGCACGGCTGAGCGCGGTTCTAGCCTACTGCTGAACTTTTCTTCAATCATAGCTTCAATCATTTCACGTGACTTGGTGAACTCGGTGACCAAGGCCTGGTGAGTAACTGGGTCCATCAAACGAGCAGAGGGGGTTACAGCTCAGCCTCAGGCATGCTCGATGCTTCTGACGTTGCCCTGCATGTTGGGACATACTCGATCCTTTCCCGTGTTTTGTCATTTCCACTTGACAAAACGAAATTAGTAAGGATTCTCTAGATCATTTCGTGTTCAATTTTAAGTAAATGACTGTGGTGGGGTAGGTTAGATTACCACTGTGATTCACAGCACAGCAAAGCAGACCTTTCATATCACTGCCATCTTGTTTCCCCCTTAAAACTTTGTCGATGTTATCATTTCATTTAATTCCTGGTTATTCTGGAGCCATGCCATTCAGTACCAATGTCTACATTTTCCCCACAAGGCACATTGCTGCCCACTCCTCGATAATCCTTGACTCCTTTGTGATTCGTGAACCTGCCTCAAAAATATTCAATATCTCTGCCTCGCAGGAAAGATTGAACATAAATGAACATAAACCGACTCATCGATGTGTGAGATTAGTTTTAATTTTGTATCCTTATCTGAGAAAGGATATAGTAATATTGGAAGTAGTTCAGAGGTGCTTCCCTTCACTTATTCCATGGATGAAGGGCTGACAATATGGAGACTTTTACAGGTTACCCTAGGAATGAGAGCTGATCTTATTGAAATATACAATGCCTTGGGGTGAATGGATCAAATAGATACTCACTGGGTGTTTGCATAATCCAAACTTGAAGTCATTGTCATAGAACCCCTCCAGTGTGGAAGCAGGACATTCTGCCCATCGAGTCCACACCAATCCACCGAACATTATCCTATACAGACCTCTCCCCCTACCCTATCCATGTAACCCTGCATTTCCCATGACTAACTCACTTAACCTACATAACCTACACATTCCTGGTCACTCTGAGTAATTTAGCTTGGCCAATCACTCTAAGCTGCACATCTTTGGAATATGAGAGGAAACTGGAGAACTGGGAAGAAACCTACACAGACACGGGAAGAATGTTCAAAATCCACATAGAGGGTCAGACAAGGTTCGAAATTGACCTCAGTTCATTGCTGATATGAGGTAGCAGTGCTAACCACAAATCCACCATACTGCTCCATTAGCCCTATTAGTTACCTGCGGCTGATGAAAGAAATCTCTCTGACTTGTTCCTGTCACTGAATCAGGCCCAGTCTGAAACCTTTATAATCGGTCATATCACCAACCTGGTTACATTTAAAATGTGTTATGAGCAGTGGAGGAGTGGGACTAGAAAAGGAAACGGTTGACACCCTCCAACTTCAGTCAGAACAGGATTGAGGAGAAATTCTCAAAGTTGGATTACATTAAAGTGGGAATTCTTTTTCTCAGAAGTTTGGGATGGTTGAATCTTTATATTAAAGCAAGGCTGGCCTCGTCTGATTGTTAATAGACAGATGAATCAGGGATAATGGTGCATGGAGGGAAAAGTGCAGCTGGGACCACAATGAGATGAGCCACGACCTTATTCACGTGTGGAGTAGTGTCATAGTACTGATTGGCCCACTTGTGTCCCTCAGCCCTGTGTTCTGATGTTCCATTCAGCCCTTGGGACCTGCTACACAGGGGCAGATCGAGACCACTCGAGTGGTTAGGCACAGTTTCAGAAATGTACTTGTAGAATCCAGGCTGGGTCAGAAAGTGACCACCAACCTCAATCCTTCTTTCCAGGCTTCCCCTCTCTGTAACTTCTGCTCCAAATGTGAGTCATGTTCCAGACCCAGATTCACAGTGAGTACAGCCACCATACCCCACCAAGGGTTAACTCAAACAAATCTTCTGCTCTCCCTGTACATTGTACAATACGATTTCCAGGAAAATAACCCGTTATTTTCCAAAATCATAACATAGGAATGCAAGATAAAGGAACAGGAGTCGGCCATTCGGCCCTTCAAGCCTGAACGCTCATTTAATAAGAACATGGCTGATCGGCTCCAGGTCTGAACTGCGCTTTCCCACGCAATTCGTTGTATCCCTCCACAACTCTTTTGGAATAGGGAATTTCAGACATTCACTACCTTGTGAGAGAAGATTGAAATTGGTGTTCCTTATTTGGTATCTATCTCCTTGAGTTCAGGGGAAACACCTTCTCAGCATTTACCTTGTCAAGCCCCCCTGTATCTTGTACATTTCAGTAATATCACCCTTATGCATTTCAACCGCAATGAATAATCGCCTCACCATTTTCGATGCACTCAATAAATCAACACTTTCATGCCAGGAACCCGCCTCATGAACCAACCTAGTTACTTGCAACATCAGCATGCTGACGCTACGTTTCCTGCACAGGAACACTCCAATCCCTTTGTACTGCTCCGTTATTTGGGAGTCCTCTCCATTAAATAACAGCCTGAATTTTGGTTCTCAGTGTCATCTACAAACTCGGATGTATATTGAACTCAGCTCCCGCCGTCAGGCTGTCAGTGTAGATTGTAAATAACTGATGCCATCGGCCTGATATTTGTGATAATTCAGTAGATACACCTTTATCATGAAGATCCATTAAGCCTGACTCTCCGATTTATATATGTTAACCCACCGTCATTCCATGCTAATATATTATCAATCAAATTAAAAGCCTCTGTTTTGTGTCAGTACGTTTATTTTGTGATACCTTGTGGAAAATCTCTGGAAAGCCTCACGTTGACCAGTTCCCTTTATCAAGGCTGTTTGTCACATTCTCAGGAGTTCCTGATGAAGGGCTCTTGCCCAAAACATTGACTTTCCTGCTCCTTGAATGCTGCCTGACCTGTTGTGCTTTTCCAGCATGACTCTAATCTTGACATTCTCAGAGATCTCCAGAAAAAAAAAGAACAAAACTGGTTTCCCTTTCACAAAATCATGCCAACTCTGGGTTTATCTTTTCTAACTGCCCTGCAATTCCTTCCTTACCAACAGGCTCTAGAAGATTCCCAGCAATAATGGTTAGGCAAAATGGTTCCTTCTTTCTGTCTCATTCGTTTCTTGAAGACAGGCGCCACATTGGAGGGTCTCAAGCTTTGCTGGAACACTCCTGTAATCCAGAGTGTATTGGAATATTTCACACAGTGCTGCTAGTCACTCTGTGACCACTTCTTTTAAAATTAACTGCTGACCTATTATCCTTATTCTTATCTGTTAGTTTAAAACCTTGTTACTTCTGTTACAGACAATTCAAGAAATTCCCTCCTATTGCCATTTTGTTTACACCATTTAAACGCATACTTTCCCGATGAGGAACGATTTAAAATACTGGTGTAAGTTATTTGCCTGTTCCCTGTGGCCAGTTCCCTAGTGGCCCTCCACGTGGCCTCAATGTACTTTCCTGACTGCACCTCTGCCTCAGCTCACAAACACATTTTTAAGCTTTTCTTTATACAGACGGAAAAGCTCGTGATCCTTGCCTTCATATTTCTTGCAAATTTATTAAATCATATCTTTTCATACATCTTTCTCGCTTTCTAGATTCATACAGTCATATTGTGCACAAACAGACCATTTGGTCCAATTTGTCCATGCTGGCCAGGTTTTCTGAACTAAACTGCCTGCACTTTGCCTGCACTTTGCCTGCACTTGGCCCATATGCCTCTAAACGTTTCCCATTCATATGTTTGTCTAAATGTCTTTGAAATATTGTAGCTGTACTTACATCTACGACGGTTCCTCTGGCAGATCATTCCATACTTACATCACCCTCTGTGTAAATAAAGTTTCCCTTTTGTCCCATTCAAGTTTTCCCTCTTTTACATTAAAGCTATGCATCTATGTTTGAACTCCCTGATCCTGCAGAAAAGACCTTGGCTATTCACCCTGTCCATACCTCCCATGACATTATAAACTTCGAGAATGTCACCCCTCAACCTCCTACACTCTAACTGATACTAACTTCAAGATGAAATGTTGAGCAATAAGCATTTCAAATTTGAAAGAATTATAAAGATGACAGGTAAAGAAAACAGCCCAAATTTCATACTGCCAGTTTTGCTCTATGTTGCAAAACTAAGGCAACATGAAACTCTTACTAGTTCCAATAAGAGGTCAAGCACCCGAATTCCTTAGTGTGAAGGAGGTGATGATCTATAGAGTGAAAACCTATCTCTTGCTAGATCTATATAATACCACATGGTCAACATTCTCTCTCCTTTTCTCTCTGTGACCTTGTGTGGTTACGTTTTCCTTAGCTTACACTCAGTTAGAGAGAACCCCTTTCCCCCATTCACATCTTAATTTAAACTCATTTTGCATCATCTTCTCGTTCCCAACTGCTAATAGCCCGTTTATCTTATGCCATGCCCTCTTTTCCAAGTCATGCATCCCCAACTCCGGCAAGGGATTAAAAAGCCAAGTATCCAACCTTTTTCAGTTCTGAACAAGTCACACGGACTTGTAAGGCTAACTCTGTTTCTCTGTTTCTGAAGATGCTGCCAGACCTGCTGGGTTTCTCCAGAAACGAATGGGCACAGCGCAAAATTTCAATTAAAGAAATAGCGAAGGATACTGGAACTAAAAACACAAAAATTGCTGGAGAAATGGAGAGCTTCGTGAAAGGGTCACTGGACCTAAAAGATTGACTCTATATTCACTACAAAAGACGCCCGCACACCTGCTTTGTTTCTTCAGCAATTTTTGAACAAGTTCCAATTCGTAAAAGCTTCTCAACTGCCCTGTCCAACACGGAGTATCGTACCCTGGGAACTGAACGATCATGCAAAGTGCACACATTCATTGGCACTGAAACTACATATGGCTGGCATCACTGACACCACAGAGCTCTTCATCATGGTCAGGGAGAAAACCAGAGAGAAACACATTCAATTCAACCGCAGAAGATGACATTAAGATAAAGGAGAAGATTTAGATGAATATGTTAAAGGGTTTGAGTAATGCAACAAATTGGAAGCATGACACCAAGGACAGATCCTCAGCAGAATGAGAGTAGGAAAATGGAAGTATTACCGCATCAGAAACCAGGTGATGTCATTGAGTTCAGAGCTGATGGGTGAATGGGTCTCGATGTGAACTGGGGGACAGTCAGTAGAATTGAATTGCAGATATTGCAGCTCAAACTGGGCTATCACGTGATGCTGTTGACAACATCAGCAATAGAAGCAGGATTGTATTCAAACATAATCTGTAACATTTTCCCCAGGATATTCCATCAGACTACAATTACCACCAAGCCGAGTGATGATTCAGTGATATGTGTGGGTGAACATGCCAAGGTCAAGACCGTGTGTACCTAAAGCTGATGACAAACCATTAAAACTACCGCACTTGAATGGTTTCATTCCAAACAGCAGAACTAACATCTGATAGAGAGGACGGAATTATCCCAAGACCAGCAGATCAGATCTAAACTCTGCAGTCCTGGCACATCCAGACATAAATGTCGGTGTACTACTAAACAACTTACTGGAGGAAAGGACTCCAGAAATATTCCCATTTTAAGTAATGGAACAGCCTTGCACATTAATGAAAAAGACAAAAAAGATGGTAGTATCTGCACCATCCTCAGCCAGAGATGTTGAATCGATGATCCGCGTCATCCTCGTCATGATGCCCACAGAATCACAGATGCCAGTCTTCAACGAATTCGATTCACTGCACTTGACATGAAGAAACAGTTGGACACGTAGATACGACAAAGGCCTTGGGCCCTGACACCATTTCCGCAATGGTACTGAAGACTTGTGCTGCACAACAAGCCGTGAATCTGGGGAAGCTTTTCCATTCCAGCTCCAACTCTGACAACTCACTGGCAATGTGGAAAATTACTGAACTATGTCCCGTCCGCTAATAGATTGATAATTACATTCTGACCATTTAACACTCCCTCAGTGCCTTCACGATAATCACATTGTGTGTGTGTGGGGGGGGGGGAGTTAATTTTGACAGAGCTGTCAAGCAGTACAGAAATAATCCGCTCAGTGTGATTTCCGATAGGTTCCTTTGTGGAAATGGTGCTGTTGTGGAAATGTCACTGGATTGCTAATCCAATACAAGATAATGCTCAGGGCAGCTGGTGGAAGTTAAAAACATTAATAAAATATCATGATCGAGAATCTGGTGATGGTAACAGTGACCTTGCATCCAATGTTGATTGTAAACATCGATCTCCTTCCCCAACGTACTTTCAGGAAGTGAATCTCCCGTGTTTTCCTGGTCTGGCCTAAAAATAAATCCAGACACAGAGCCATGTGATAAAGTCTTCAATGGTCCCTGACACGGCCAAGCAAGACACTCAATTGCACCACACTGCTCCAAGGTCTTAAAGGATAAAACCAGACAGAATACCCAGCACCAGCCACGATATCAGAAAAGGGAACGGGAATCACAATCCAGTTGACCCTGCAGAGTCCTCCTTCCTAAGATCTGAGAGATTGTGACAATATTTCCAGAGCATTCCCACAGGCTGCACGGAAACATTGGGAAAGGAGTAGGCCATTCAACACATTGAGCCTTCCCCATTCTAGTTCTTGAGAAAATCTCCTCAGTGCAGTTTTCCCGACACAGTGTTCATATCCAATAATATGTTTAAACATTGTGAAATATAAAATAAGAACTGTTGTAGTCCCTTCAGTCCATCAATCTTGCTCCTCGATTCAATACACAAGCAGTTCTCTGATAACGCGGGTTTATTAAACGTGATTTGACTGCAATGCGATTTGTGAATTGTGCACCTTTTTTCTGTAAAGTCAGCTCCCGCTCACTGTGACGTGATTCCTTGCCAGGCACCAGCTCAGCAACAAAACCCAGCTTCAGGATCATTTGTCTGCAAAATGCACCCCCTGAGTGTTCAGCTAAAACAGGAATGCAATCCGCTCTGCAAAGTCTTGAACCTGAGCCTGAAGTAGAATTAGTTCAATTAGAAGGAATTTTATTTCAAACCGGGGGAGAATCTTGAGGAGAAATGGAATTCCAAGTTAGCATCACGTGGCCATTCAGCCCTGTGCGCTTTCTGGTGAAGAATTTGGTGAAAGGTACAGGGATGTAGCCAGTGACTGCATTGTGAAAGTGTTGCATTTACAGCACTATTTCATTACCTTTTATGATTGAAAGGTTGAATTAGACTGTGCAAGTGTGTGTGTTAGACAAACTTTAATTTTGTTTTTTACTGATATTTTGCGGTTCGCCCATTATTCTCTTTTCCCAATAGACCACATTATCAATATTGTGTGATTTTCTGCAACACAGTGATGCACAGGAACACAGCTACCACGTTATTGGAGAGCAACCTGTAATGATATCTGATCCTCTACCTTCATACCATACTCTGCTCTCTCCCTATCCCTTTAGTTTCCAGAAATCCATTTTTATATTCAGTGCCTTGGTTTCCACAGGTTCAGCAGTCTCTGAGTGCAGACATTTATTCTCATCTCAATGCAGAGTGGTCTGTCTGTGCCTAATACTCTGGCCCCTTGTTTTGATGTCCCAGCCAGGGGAATTGTCACCCCTGCTTTGAATCTGTCTTGTGCTGACAGAGTTGCATATATTTCACTGATATCTCCACTCATTTTCCTAAAGCTCATGGAATTCAGGCCCAGGCGCCCCAGAATCTGCTCCCATAACAGCAATCAGTGGGGTCATCTTCGCTGCTCTCCCTCAATGTCAGGTTTGTCCTTTATGAGGTAAGGAGACCAAAACTGTACATAATACTGCACAGTGTTTTAGATGAGGTCTCACCAACGCCCTGTACAGCTGCAGTAACACACCCTTATTCCTGTATTCAAATCCCCCTGAAATGAAGGTGAATACACGATTTATCTGCCTATCTGCTTTCTGCTCCTGCAATATTGCTTTCAGTGAATGGTGTACAGGGAGATCCAGATCATTTATCAATGTTACAGCTCCACACTTGTTGGGTCTGTATACACTGGTCAGCGTGCCAATGCCATTACCAGTATTGACTTCATGATTCAGATCTCATTGCCCTACACTGACCTTGGAGGGCTGCACAGAAGAAAAAAATGCAGCTTAAGTTCCTTTATAGATCAACATTTTTCAAACAATGCCCTTTCAAATGATAGGCTCCAGTTCTGGTTTTCCCATCAAAGGTCACAATATCACATATCACATATCGCACGCCTCCCCTCCCCATTGCTCCTCATGTGCCACGTATTTGCCCATACACATCACTTGTCTCAATCACCTTGAAGCATTTTGACATCCTGCTCACCCACTCACATTATGATATTGTTTAGTGCCATCTGCAAACTTGAAAATCTTGTGTTTGATCCACTCAATCAAATATATGATTGTATTGGGAATAGCTGGGGCCCAAACCCCGATCCTTGCTTTATCTTCCAAGCCTCCTGCCATTCATTGAGTTCTCCCCTGTCCAGTTCCTTTTTCCAAAGTGCATTATTTCACATTTATCAGGGTTACATTCCAGCTGCCATTGATCCAACCATCTGACCATTCCATCTGTATCTTCCTGTAACATGAGACATTCCTCCTCACTGCCAACCACCCGGCCAATCTTTGTATAAAACACAAACTTAGCTGTCACTCTCCCGCCACCCCCGTCTATATTCACAGCTGCATCATTTATGAATACCACAACTAATCAGGTTAAAGATGACACAACACCAGGTTATAATCCAACAAGTTTATTCGGAGGCACTAGCTTTGAAGAGCTGCTTCTTCATCAGGTAGTTTTACGCTTTGAAATCTCGTGCCTCTGAATACACCTGCTGAACTATCACCTGGTGTGATGTGATTTTTAAGTTTGTCCACCTCAGTCCAACACCAACACCTCCGTATCACAAATAATAAGGGACACAGTAATGATCCCTGTGATACACCATTGGATACCAGTCTCAGTCACACTAACAGCCTTCAACCACTACCCCTCTGTCTCCTAACAGTAAGGTGATTTGGATGCAACTTGGCAAGTCACGAATGACTCCGACCTTTTTGTTTGTTATTCTTTTCCACTTGACACACTTGCAGAATATCTGGGGATTCTCCCTAATCTTGCCCTACCAGCAGGTTTCTCTGCCCCTGTTTTAGGCAGTTCTTACCAAGTGAAGAATTTCCTCATTATTGTGGTCTTAAATGGTCTGTCCCTTAAACATCAATTATTTGCCTTGAATGTGGAACTGACAGCCAGGGAAATGTCCTGTTTATTTCCAACTTGGCATATGTTTTGTGAAGTTTCCAAGTTTCACTGTGACCCTCCTCTCATTCTTTCAAACTCTAAAGAACACAGGCCGAATTTCCTCATCAGGCAATCTTGCCATCTGAGGGATGAATCTGGACAATGTCCATTGCACTTTTTTGTGGTCAGTATATTGTTTCTCAGGTTGGGTCAGCAGCACTTTACACAATGGATGTAGGATTGCTCGCTACATTTCCAGACGTTTCGTTATCTTACTAGGTAACATCTTCAGTGGACCTCATGCCAAACAATCCTTAAAATTCCTGCTTTCTATTTATATGTTTGGATTTCTTTGTGTTGGTGATGCTATTTCTTGTGGCGAAGTCACTTCCTGTTCCTTTTCTCAGAGGGTGGTTGATGGGGTCTAAAAACTAATAGCACATCGAGTTAGACATCTGTCAGAAATACATATGGATTTCCTCCATTGTTGCTGTTAATTCCTAAATATCCAATATCATATGCTGTATAATAGATTCCAACAGATTTCAACTTGCAGATGTCAAGTTAATTGTTTGTTCTCCAAACTATGTCTTCTTCCCTTTACAGATGCTTGGATTCCTTCCATTAATCCATATAGCTTGGACCACGTTTGCTAACTTCCATTTATCCACAATGGCTTCCAGCCCCTGCAGAATGCACAGTAAAATGAAACACAGTCCTCGACAGTGCAATTAATATTTCTATTGCCGATTTATGTCAGACATTTTAATATGATTAATTAGGTTTGTCAGACTTAGCAATGCTCAATTCAGTTACATTCTCAAATACCACCTTGTTACTGATATAAGTTGACTTTATGTCTTCAGTTGTACAAGCCCTACATGATCACTGGGTATTACTGGGTGATTTTGTGGATCTTCCTACATGAAAACAGATGCAAAGTAACTGGTTATTTTCTTGGCCATTTCCCTGTTTTTCACAATAAACTCTCCTTTCCCGATTACCAGTTTCCGTATTTGACATCGCTTTTACTTTGTTTCATTTGAAGTACAGATTGTAGGTTTATGCAGTGTTTCTGTTCTTGTTTGTTAGCATTCATGGTCTGTTTTTGATTTCCTTATCAATTTCATGGCTCTTGTTTCTGAATCGTGAATTTCTGAGAATCTTCAGGTATCCACAAAGACTGAAATTCTTCCGAAGCCACTTGCTATGATTAATACGTTTTCATTTCGTTATGTTAATCATCATTGTGTCACGTTTCCTTTCTTTGGTATTAATACCTGAAATAATGAATAAATGTATTATTCATACTTTGCATTATATCTATAAATCTCCTGGTCCTGACCAGATATATTCAGGAACACTGCAGGAGGACAGAGAAGGAATTGCGGGAGTCCTGGCTGATATTGTTGCATCATCGCTGGCCAACAGGTGAGGTCCCGGAGAACAGGAGGGTTGCAAATGTTGTGCCCTTATTCAAGAAGGGCTACAAAGAAAAACCTGGGAACTATGGACCACTAAACTTAAAATCTGTACCAGGTAACTTACTTGAAAACGTTCTGAGGATAAGATATCCCTGCATTAGGAAAGACAGGGTGTAATTCGGAGCAAGATTAGAGTGGAGCCAGAAAAGCACAGCAGAGCAAGCAGCATCCGAGGAACAGGAAAATCAACGGTTCGGGCAAAAACCTATCATCAAAGTCAGCACGGCTTTGTGCATCGGTCACCATAGCTCACAAATTTGTTCGAATGCATTTTCGAAGTGACCAGCAACATTGAGGAGGTCAGGGTGGTATGCATAGTCTATATGGATTCAAGTAAGGCCTTCAATAAGCTTCCACATGGTGCGCTGCTCAGGAAGGTTAGATCGCATGGAATTGAGGAGGAGTTGCCAATTTGGATACAAAATTGGCTTGACGGTAGGAAGCAAAGAGTAATAGTGGAAGGATGCTTGTCAGACTGGAGGCCTGGGACTAATGGAATGCATCGGGGCGATGCTGGCACCACTATACATTGCATATATCTATAATTTACATGAGAATGTACGTGCATGATTTGTAAGTTTGAAGGTGACAATAAAATAGGCGGTTACATGGAGAATGACAAAGATTATGAGAAATTTCAGAACTTACAGCAGTAACTTGATCAGCTGAGGAAGTGGGCCGAGAAATGGTAAATGGATTTTAATGCAGATCAGTGTAAGTTCTTGCATTTTAGAAACCCAAATCAATATCGGAGTTTTATGGTGAATGACTGGATCTTCAAGAATGTAGTGGAACAGAGGGACCTTGGAATTCAGGTGCATGGTTCTCTGAAAGTTGATTGAGAGGCACACAGGGCAAGGAAGAAGACTTTTGGCAATCTGGCATTCATCAGTCAGGGCACTAAGTATCGAATTTGGGGAGCTATGCTGCAGAACACGGGGCACTGATGAGGCCATACTTATAGCGTTATGTTCAGTTTTGTTAACTTTGCTATAGGAATGATGTTATTAAACGGGAATGAGTGCAGAAGAAATTTACAAGTATGTAGCCAAAGACGCGAGGCTCTGAGTTATAGGGAGAGGTTGGAAAATCTAGTACTTCTTACTTTTGCGTGTTTGAGACTGGGGAGAGGATCTTATTGAAGGGTATAAGATCATAACAGGCATGGATAGAGTGAATGCACCCAGCCTTTACTTCCCGGGATTGGACAATCACGGACTAGAGCGCATCAGTTCAGAGGGGTAAGAATAAAAGGGAACCTGAGGAACAACTTTTTTACACACAGGGTGAATCGCATATGGAATGAGCTACCAGCAGAAGTAGTTAAGGTGGGTACATTCACAACATTTAGAATACATTTTGACAAATAGAGGATAGGAAAGGATTAGAAGGATACGGGGAAATGGCTGGGAAATGGGGTTAGTGTAAATTGACATTTTGGTCGGAATGGATCAGTTTGAGCCGACGGACCTATAGGACTCTACGACTCTAACAACCGTTGCTTATCTCCCACTGAATGCTATTTTGTATTTTCCCAATTCACTGGAACAAACTTGACCCTCTCGGCTCCATGCTTCCATCATGTTTGACCAAAATGTACAAACATTCTACATTGTATGCAGACGCCGTATAAGATACAACATATTAATGTCACTACTCCTCCAAAGCTGCATCAGAGCAAGGACATTGATTAGTCCTCCTGACTACACAACACCAAATCCGAAAAAAACTTGATCTCCAGTTTGGTTCAATACATACTCTTCAACCCAACTGATATACATTTAGGGAATTTATTTTTCACAGCATAAGCAGTCACTTAGTTAATGCAGTTGAAATGCAACTTGAGACCATCCAATAAGACTGCAATATCCATGATATTTGCATGTCTAATTTTCAGAGCATATTACGCTCAGAATTTCTGCAACTGTTTTAGTTTCGATATATAATACACCAATGTTTGCTTCTCCTTTTTATTTGTTAGCTTCCCTTAAACTGAATCTGAGGGACATTGTCTGTGGCGTTATTGGTGATAGTCTTGGACAAGACACGCCAGAAGGGTCACCTTGACGCTGTGATACAGGACAAGCGTCAATAACCTTCTCCGCTCTGTCAGGATAAGGGTCACCATATTTTATCTGCTCCTTCACACTCCCTGTATACCTGTTATAGCACTGACCCCGAACAAGGCTCACCCTCTATTTCCAAAGAAGGCTCAGGCATTTCCAAACTCACGATTGAGTTCAGCAACTTTCTTCCTCACTTTCTCTGTCACCTATGCAATACCCCCGACACTAATAATACTAAATTGATTTACAACTGTCGAATGACTAATTCCAGACACCTCACCATTCCCGCCAGCCCCACATCCACCAGGAACCTGGCATGAGCCAGACAGAAACAAGATGGCTCATGTGGAGCTTCTGAAACATTCACTTCCCTTCAACTGAGTAAAGAGCAACATTCAGTTCTCACTTAAAACCCACTGTCAGTTCCAACGTCAGTCCATTCACTCCCAATCAAAAACAGATACCTCACTGCACAGAGATGCAGACACTGAAATGCACAGACTTATTGGCAAACACCCGAACATACTAACATGCACAACACATATAAGGAGATATGCATACGCACACATTGCAATACACAGAGACATATACAGTTGCACACAAATGGATACAAGCACAGATAGAAATACAGAGGCTGATACACAGGTACACAGATGTAGCCACACAAGTACACAGAAAGCAAGCACATGGACACACACACATAGGGACACACACACACACACACACACACACACACACACACACACACATATATATATATATATACAACCACAAGGTATGAACTAATATTTCTCCAGGTTCCTCAATTTTCCTCCCCCCCACCTTGTCTCAGTCGATTCCCTTGAACTCAGCACCGCCCTCCTAACCTGCAATCTTCTTCCTGACCTCTCCGCCCCCACTCCACTCCGGCCTATCACCCTCACCTTGACCTCTTCAACCTATCACATCTCCATCGTCCCTCCCCAAGTCCCTCCTCCCTACCTTTTATCTTAGCCTGCCTGGCACCCTCTCCTCATTCCTGATGAAGGGCTCTGGCCCGAAACGTCGAATTTCCTGTTCCTTGGATGCTGCCTGACCTGCTGTGCTTTAACCAGCAACACATTTTCAGCTATATATACATACACACAGAGACACAGGCGCTAGTGTCATTAAGACACAAATCGGCACGTTTTTGGTTTATCAAGGGAACAAGGATTCTAGGTAGAAGGCAGGAAAATGAGTTTGGGGTACATACAAGAGATTAGTGAATGGCATATCAGACTCGATGGGCCGAATGGCCTCATTCTGCTCCTTTTTGCATGCTCATGTGGTGTTTTGATGTCAAGTATTCACTTTCTGAGATTGCAGCAGAGGCTGGATTTAATGCATATTTGACTGGAAAGAGTCAGTGGGAATGTGGGACAGGTTTGGACGGCAGAATGGTTTATGGTTATTCATAATTATTATATCATTAAGTATGAAAAGAGGTGGTGATTTGATGCGAGGTTAGCACAGTTTTAATGTAATGGGTCCGACAATGAAGTAACGATGACCCTTTGCATTTAGTGCCGTGCGGTCTGTGGTATGCTCATCCTCAGGAAATAGGGAAGACGCTGTTATTGAGGATATTCTAGGCTGAGCTCGACTGATCTTTGCTGGACAGGAGAGTCAATGTTTATCGGGAACAGACAGGAGAGGGATGATCAGAGACAATTGGACTAGCCATGAGCATTCTGAATGTGTTGTTATCTCAATCCACCCTCGATGCTGTTATAGAGATATACTGCTGCCCCGAACCCGTGGATTGTTCCTTCAATCCACCCCTCGATGCTGTTACTGGGTAGGGGGCCACCCCAATCCGTCAGACAGGATCGTTACAATGAGACAGGAGGAGACCATTCTGCTCCTCTAAGAAATTACACAGGAATATAGAATTAAGTAATTCAGATCGTTGAGTATATTCCACAGCCCAGGACGAGGCCATTCAACCGGCCTGAACGGCTACACAGGAACAGGGAATATGTTGCTAGCAGGAAATAGAGAGTAGAGAGAAATGTTCACTTTCAGCCTGCAAAGCTCTAACTGATGGAATGCCTCAGAGATCACTGTGGGGTTATCAATGACCAATAATCTGCATCAAAGATCTGGAAGAAGGGGAGGGAATGGCTTGGAGCTCAATTAGCTCGCACACCAATATAGTCATTCATTGTCTCCTCAAATTGAGATACTGAGTCTGCAATATGATTATAGACAGGGAAGCTTAGTGCGCAAACCTTCAGTAGAAATAACATAAGGTAAATTGTCTATTTTGGCATGAATGATAAAATAATAGTAATCAATTTAAATGGAGAGAGATTGCAGTACTCTGTGATACAGGCGGTTTCTATGTTCCTAGGACATGAATCATGTGAAGTCAGTCTGCAGATGCAGCATGTGATTTGGAAGGTAAGTGGAGTGATGCTGTTTTTGGCAAAGGGTTAAGGTTTAATTGCAGGAATGTTTGACTGCATCTGTACAGGGCATTGCTGAGACCACATCTGATGCACTGTGCGCAGTTTTGATACCCTAACACTAAAATAAAAGGAAATAATTATTTTCGAAATTTTCAAAGAGGTTTCCCTTTTCTCATTCCTGGGATGCAGGCCTTTGGTTATAGGGGATAATCAGCTCCGATCTTAGCATAGAAATAGTATTGAATTACCATGACTTTCAGAAAAGTGCATCAGCTGGATGCATATTATCTCTTGTCAGGGAGACTAACGCTAGAGAATAAATTTGAAGAAAAAAATGCATTGATATCAATACACATGCTATGAAGACACCTACCAATACTTACAAATTATGCAGACACGTGTAAGCATGTCATCAAATTATAAAGTGGGGACATTTTTTGAGATTGAATGGAATTGTATACAAGAGCAATGACACACTTGCATATAATCCATAATCAGGTTTTCCAGAGAATGTTCCAGGAGATCGCACATGGACCAGTTTGGTGTTCAGTTGACATTGTGGTATGTTTCAACACAGAGAGGGAGAATATTGTTCCCTGTCTGAGAACCAACAGCCGATTGATCCCTTTCTCTTACTTTGTTCCACCACTTAGCAAAGTGTCAGTCGATAAAATCCCTGAGTTATCTTTGCCACTTGTGATGGATTCCTGGTGAGGATTTATTGGAAACTCTCAGATGCCTGAAACAAAGGGAATTCAGCCAAATCCAATTGTTCCAGAAAAAAAATCCCACAAACAGTAGCTTATTTGTACAGAACAACTTCAAAGGTAAAATAACATTTGGGGCACTCTGTCATTTTACCATTTGATATGAGTACATCGTTCTTTTTCTTACATTACCTACTCTGAGACCGATAACATTAGCCACATCATTAAACTGGTTACATTTAAGATTGGTGTAACCAGTGGAGGAGTGGGACGGAAAAGGAAACAGTGACCCTCCAACATTGGCTGGAACACAAATGAGAAATTTTCAAAGGGCTGTCCAAGTAGAAATTCCCTCCCCAGAAGTTTGTGCTGCCTGGATGTTTACATTTATTCAAAGTTGCATTTGTTGACATTTGACAGAAAAGTGAATGTAGAAAATGGTATACAGAGAGAAAACTGCTGGGGAGACCACAATCATATGACACGTTATCGTTGTGCTTGGTGGAGTGGTGACAACGTGTCTAATGGCACACTCCTGCTGCTCAGTCATATGTTCCTATTTTCCATCCAACCACTCACAGCCCCTGCAAGGAGCAGTTGGAGGCCACTTGCTCCAAATACCTGATCCACAGTAACACAGCATCTCATTCAATTCCTCAAGACTCTCACACACACACGGTTTTGTGTGGTTTGGAAAATGCTATTTGGAAATCCAGGCTGGGTTCGAAAGACGCCTCTGGTCTCTTTGCAGAGTGTCTCCTCTCTGCAACTTGTACTTTATTTGTTGGTCATAATATTGTCGAGATTCAATGTGAACACAATCCCCATATCTCATCCAGAAATGCTTTGCTCTTTCTGATTGCAACGTTCAATAACAGAACGTTCAGGAAAATTACAACCATTAACTTTGTGATTACATAATATGAGGACATAAGGAACCGTATCAGCTAGTTCGGACGATCAAGTCATTGTATACCATCATGGCTGATTTACTGTTGGCATTAACTCCTTTTTAATGCCCAATTCTTCACATCCCTTAGCTGTCTGGCAGGTCAAAAATCCATCTACCTCCTCCTTACATACTTTCAGTGATGTAGCTCCCATAATTCTCTAGCCCAGATAATTCCTGACATTGATTACCCGCTGTGAGAGGAAAACATTCCCTACATACATCGTCACCGAATTGATATGAACGAGCGGTGAACACAGGGGCTCAGCAAACAGTGAATGGCTTTGATATCAAGTCAGTATTTGACTGAGGATTGCATCAGGACCACTCACTTATTTGAGCTGAATGGAAATCAGGTGTAACCTCCCACTTATCTGGGTCTTTCAGATCACAAAGAAAGATGCTTGTAGTCGGTGGCCAACATTCCTAACAGTTCCTGGATACCTCTGCAGGAGATCCTCAGGTTAGCCTCCTCAACACAAACATCTTCAACTGCTACATCAATGTCTTTCCCCATCATAAGATCTGAAGTAGGGATGATAACTGAAGATCACACAATATTCAGACATTCTCTGCCCCCTCAGCTCCTGAACCATCATGTGTCCATGTGCAGCAAGACCTGGACAGCATTCCGGTTTGTGCTGTTAAAGTGTCGCTAACATTCATGAAACAGCGCTGCCAGACAATGCACATTTCCACAGTTAATAGAGGAGCAGCACCCCAGGCTGGTTGCACACTGATATGTGGAAGCCATTGAGCCCGTGGAAGCTACTGAACAAGAAATGGGACATCCCATTCAATCAGTCTGCCTGTCCCACAGGAAGAGAAGCGGTCTGGTCTGTACATTGAGCTGTTAAACAGGAACAGGCAGAGCCCATTCAGATCCTTAAACCTGTTCCATGAGACCAGGAGGAGGCTATTCAGCCACACGAGATAGTTATACAGAAACAGGAGGGCGTCATTGGTACTCTACTATGACAAACCAATGAAACCGAGATTGCATTGATAGGGGGCTCCATGGTTCCAGTGTTTGTAGAACGTGTGCTACTTTAACATGGTTTGCTGCCAGTGAGGAGGGAAACCAAGTATTTTGCGTGAAGTCTCAAGGAGGCATCTTCTAGCTCCGAGAAGTCACTCCCATGTGCTCTATGTAGGTCAGAAGCTGCTGGGAAGAGTTAACTCTTTTATAATGTAGGTACTGTTGCTGCTGTCGGGATTATGGATTGCATGACGTTGATTGCAGGATCACGCAACACTTGAACTGTATTAACGTTGGGAGAGCTTTTTTTTCAAAAGCCTGAATCTCTCTCTGTCTCTCTCTCTCTCTCTCTCTCTCTCTCTCTCTCTGAATTGAAATAGGTAGTCGGGGTGGTTGGGTGGAATGTTCTCAGAGGCTCTTAAACTATCAAGAATCATGTAACCTGAGTGAAAAAAAAAGTCATGGAATTTATCACCATAACAGTGTCTGTTTAGAACATCATAAGTGATTGTACATCCCCCTTAATGTTCAATGCAATCACCTTATTCTCTCACTGAGCTTCACTCACTGTTCATGTTGCCATCATCCCAGGGATTAGTCTGGTGAGACTTGAGAGAAAGTCTATCCGCAGTACCCCAAATACTGCCTCAACACACTCAGGGATGATCACAATAATCCTTTTCTCTCACTTCGACATCTCTGTTTCCTTCCTGTGTTATGAAACGCCATTATTTCTCTATGCACTACGACTGACATGGAATTTATAAGTTCCTTATATCTGTACGTCAGCATCAATAAAGCCAACATCAGAGTTGCCTATGGAGATGTGCATCACACTCGGGGAGAACTTCAATGAGACCGAATACACCTAAAAGATGTAATGATCACCTACGTGAATGGAAATGAGATGTACAAACACGGGAATCAGGTAGTGGAAGGGATCTAGCTTGACTTTTGTTCTTCTCTCACAGGATGTACGCAGTGCTGGTCAGGGCAGCATGTTACGCCAATCTTAAACTGAGTGGCTGGTTCAGTTGTTCCACAGGACAGTAAAGTGTAAAACACATTGCTGGGTGTTTGTAGCGTTACAATACAGGATAAATTCTCCTGCTTAATTAAAACCAGCAACAAAGAAAAGATTTATCCAATGCAGTAATGTGTGATAATTCTATAGTCTAAGAACTATTTAAAGCAAAAATTAGCAACTTTATTTCTTAAAGTGTTACAGAGAATAATAATCGAACGAATATTTACAACTTCTTCCTCTAACCTATCTTTGACCCTCCCCCTCCACAATACGAGTCCGATAAGACTCCTAATTAAGATTTACAAAATAAAACTTCTTATCACAAAACCAGGAAGCTTTCGGTTCTTCTCCATATTCCTGTCTTATTTTCTTCTGGGGGATTCAGCTTCACTAGTTACTAATCAATGAATATACTTTTAAGAGAGCTATTTTTCAGGCAGTCTTTGCATGCTGGTAGCTTGGCAGCTCTGCTCTCAACTGTTCAATTTTCCACGGTCTTTTACCTCAAAACTATTGGATTGTGTCATTGGCTTTTAAGATTACCAATATATTACATTCAAACTTGATTGGAGGTGGGTCATTTGGGGCATAATTTAAACTGTTTGGCTGAATTTGTTTTTGTCTCAAGAAAATGAGCTAATCGAGTTGTTCGACCAAATGTTAAGGTATATCTACTTTTCAGAAGACTTGGTGCTGTCAGGTAGTTTAAAGGTGCAGTACACACACATATTAATAAACGAAGTCACACGGAAACCTGACTAGGGAAGGATGACACATTGAGTTACCTAAAGGACTTCAGGCAAGCAGATGGGTTTTTATCACAAATAATAATGTTTGCTTTCACATTCCACCAATTTCCTTCATGAGATACCAACAGACTATTATTCTGTGGCTCTAGATTATGAGTCAATGGCTTGACCACCATAAACAGTCTTCCTGCACGTGCAGAGAAGACGTCAAACATCCTCAAGAGCAATTATTTAGTGATGGACATGTGATTAGAAAGCACTTGAAACTGTTGCATCCATATTGAACAAAGACAAAAATCATGGTTCATTCAGAACTTGCACTGAGACTGCAGACGAGATTGAGATTTCATGATGGTGGTTATGGACAGGCTTGGTTGATGGGGAGGACAGGGATATGTATTTCTGTGAAGGACAAAATGGATTATGGAGTTTGAGAACATTCTGTGTCCTTCTCGCATATCAATGAGTAATTTATAAATAGTAGTTTGATAGTTATATTTTATAAGGAAATGATTTTTTTTTGTTTGGAAATGAAGACATTGACTTGCACTTTCCAAAATTTATATATCATGAGCAGAAATTCAGTTCAACCCGGTTTAGTAGACAAATATAATGACTTACCAGGAACACCAACTATTGCAAGGATGGGATAGCAACCACCTTGAATAATCCAAAGGATATCCTGGATCCGTGATGCTAATGATATCCAAGGCCGAGAAAGCCAGGAAAGAACCGAGGATAAACTCCTGTCCATTGTTGGGAGATTCCAGTCTAATGTTCTCTGAGTCGGATCCATTGTTGGAACATTCCAGTCTAATGTTCTCAGATTCTGATCTCTCCTCCCTCTCTCTCTCTCTCTCGAGCTGCTGATCCCTGTTAGTGCTGTCAGAGATGTTCCTACTCACACTGTGGGATAGCACATTGAACAGAGCCCATTTATCTTTCAATGATGGAAACTCTTCACGCCATAATTAGGATCCACGGAGATTGATATTAATCACAGTCACTGAACAAGTAGCTCCAGCTAACCCCTTTCACCCCTTTGAATTCAATATTGATTTTATTAAAATTCAAAAGAACATTTAAAGTTTAGACATTTGGCATGCGATATGTATGTGGGGGTGAACAGGAAGAAATATTTGAGATGGTAGATTGAATGTATGTAATCATTCAATTTGCCTTAGCTATGGCAGTAATGCCAAAGGATTGTCAGAACATAAACAAGTTTCTCCGTTTATAAATCGAAACATACAGTCTGTAACTACTGATCAGTGATGTGATTATAATGTCAGTAAAACATGTAGAGAACTTTTCTAGTCCATAATCTGCCAGAAAATTGCCTATGACAACATGAGTGATAACAGACAAATGGCATGGATAAATTAACAGAGAATATGATGTGACACACAATTCAGATGGTTATTCAAGGATCAGAGATGGCAGGTGAGAGTCATGCTGTTAATGTTATCGATGTCAATCAACTGCATTGAAGTAAATTTCACTGGATTTTAATTGTAGTGTGATTATGATATTGGGGCATGGCTGCTGAGACTGGATAGAGGGAACATGATATTTCCCAGCCATCTGTATTGGAATTTTATTCTTTATAAATCATATGGTGATCAAATTCCAGGATACATCTCCAATGAGGAACGAGGAGACCCAATATTAACCATGCAACCAGAAGACATTGAAACAGAAATTTGGCCATTAGGCCCATTGAGCCTGCTCCGCCATTCCATGATGGCTGTTAAGCTTCTCTACCCCATTCTCCCACTTTCTACCTGTAACCCTTGATCCCCTTTATAGTCAAGAACCTATCTGTCTCACTCCTAAATATACTCAATGACCTGGACTCGACAGCCCTCTGTGGCAGTGAATTCCATCGTTTCACCGCCCTCTGGCTGAAGAAGTTTCTCCTTATCATTTTTTGAAAAGGTCTTCTCTTTACACTGTCCCCCCAGGTACTAGTCTCTCCTACCATTGGATATATCTTCCCAAAATCCCCTCTTTCCAAGGTCATTTAGTATTCAGTAAATTTCAGTTGACCTCCTAACATTCTTCTGAACTCTACCAAATACAGACCCAGAGCTCTCAAATATTTTTTATATGTTAAGCTTTTATTTCCTGGCACCATGCGCTGGAATCTCTTCCGAACACGCTCCAGAACCAGTGAATCCTTCCTGAGATATGGGACCCAAAACAGCGCACAATAATCCGAATGTGGCATGACCAAAGCCTGTAGAGCCTTAGGAGTACATCCCTGCTTTTATATCCAAGCGCTCGTGAAATAAATACCATCATTGCATTTGCCTTCTTAACTACTGACAACCTGCAAGTTTACCTTTCAAGACTTCTGGACTGGAACCCCCTAGTCTTTTTGCACTTCAGATTTCTGAATTGGCTTGCTATTTAGAAAATACTCCATGTCTCTATTCATCCTGGCAAAATGCGTTCCCACACTCTCCCACGTTGTACTCCATCTCCCACTTGTTTGCTCACTCTCCAAACCTGTGAAAGTCCTTCAGCAGGTGAAAGTGAGGACCGCAGATGCTGGAGATCAGAGTCAAAAAGTGTTGTCATAGAAAAGCACAGCCCGTCTAGCAGCATCAGAGGAGCAGGAGATTCGACGTTTCAGGCATAAAGCCTTCATCAGGAATGTGGGGTGGGCGGAAGTGGGCAGAGAAATAAATGGGAGTGGCTGGCGCTGGCAGGAAGGTAGCTTGGAAGGTGACAGCTCAATGAAGGTAGGCGGTGACAGTGATAGGTCAGAATGAAAGGAGGAGTGGATACATGGGAAGGAAGATGGACAAGTAAGACAGTTCAAGAAGGCGGTCCTCAGTTGGAGGGTTTGATCTCGAATAAGGTGGAGGGAGGGGAGATGAAGAAACTGGTGAAATTGTCCTTGATACTGTGTGTTTGCAGGGTCACAAGGCAGAAGATGATGCGTTCTTCCTTCAGACGTCAGGTGGCAAGAATCTGGCAGTGAAGGAGGCCAAAAACTTGTAAGACCTTGGCAGAGTGGGAGGGGGTGTTGAAGTATTCTGCCACAGGGCAGTGGGGTTGTTGGATTTGGGTGTCCGAGAGTGTTCCCTGAACCGTTCTGCAAGTTGACGTCCTGTCTCGCCAATGTAGTGGAGACCAGGAGAAATGGACAGACTAGATGAGGTGTTTGGATGCACAGGATGTTCTCTGCCTGATGTGGAAGGATCCATTGGGGTCATGGGTAAACGTGGGGTGGGAGGTGTTGGCGCAGCTTTCATACATTTTGCAATGGCAAGGGAAGGTGCGGGGAGTGGAAGTTGGATTGTTGGGGCCGCGTGGACCTAACGAGAGAGAGATTGTGAGGGAATGGTCTCAGCAGTTTGATGATAGGAATGGGAGGAAGTATATCTCTGGTGGTGTGTTCTGACTGTTGGTGGCAGAAATGGCGGAGGATGATACGTTGTATCCTGAGGTTGGTGGGATGGAAGGCGAGCACCAGAGAGGGTCTAACTTGTTGCAGTTGGAAGAGTGTAGTTCAAGGGCAGAGGTGTGCGAAGTTGAGGAACTGTGCTAGAGCACCTTCCTGCAGCCGAACCTCCACTTCAATGCTACCTGTCCCTTTATCTATTTTTGCACTGTTTGAAAGCTTAGCCAGAATGCCGTCATTTCCTTCATATAGATAATGAATGCACAAAGTGAAAAGTTGTGGTCCCACCACTGATTCTTGTGAAACACCACTTGTCACTGGCTGCAATCCTGAGAAGAACCCTTTGATCCCCACTCTCTGCTTTCTGTTAGACAGCCAAACTTCTATCCATGCTAGCACCTTACATCCAAAACCATGGAACCATATCTTTCGCAACAGCCTCATGCATGGCACCTTGTCAAAGGATTCTTGAGGTGCTGATGGATAATATCCATCGTTTCTCTTTGAACCAATCTTCTCATTACTCCCTCACAGTATCCTAGCCAGTTTGTCAGGCATGACCTCTACTTGATGAAACATGCTGACTCTGTCCTATTTTACCAAAGACCTCAGAAATCCCATTCTTCACGATGGATTCCATGATGTTACCCACATACAAGGTTAGGCTAATCAGTCTACAGTTTTACATCTTCTGCCTAACACCGTTATTAAACGGGGTGTCATGTTAGCAAGTCTACAGACACTTGGCCTTTTCGAGGTTTTAGTCATTCCTGAAAGATTACCACTTCCACTTGCACAAACTCTTCAACTATCTCGCTTACAAGGTTGTGGTGTAGTCCAACTGGTGCAGGTGAGTTATCCACATTCAGGCCATTCCGTTTTCTAACATGTTCTTCTTGGTGATGGCCACCGTATTCAGGACTGCCCTCTCACTCTCTTCAGTTCTGGGAAATGTCTCGTGTCTCCCACCCTAGAGACTGATGCAAATTTCCTCAGCTATTTCTTTGTTTCCCACTACTGTCTCTGCAGTATCATTTTCCAGTGGTCCATATTCACTTTTACTCTCTTGCACTTTATACATCTAAAGAATCTCTTACAGTTTCCTTTGTATTAGTGGTTAAGTTAGCCCCATATTTAACCTTCTCCCTACTTATTTATTTTTTCTTGGCTTCTGTTGGCCCCAATTCTCCAGCTTCCTCTGCCTTTCACCGCTCTTTTGCTTATATGCAATCCCTGACTTCCCTTGTCAGCCCTGGTTGCCTCATCCTCCCTGTACCATGTCTCTATTACTCAGCATGAATCTCTGCAGTGTCTCCTGTATTAATCTTGGAATCTCCTGCCATTGCTGTTCTCCTGTCTTTCCTGCTAGACCCCTGTCCCGGTCAATTCTACCCAGCTTCTCCCTTCTGCCTCTCCAGTTGCCTTCATTCAGTTGAAATACTGTTAACTCTGATTCTTTCTTCTCTCTCATATTGCAGAATAAATTCAACCATGCTCTGATCACTGCTTCTGAACTTTTCCTTCATCTTAAACTCCCTTATCTAGTCTGTTTCATTAAATCCAGTGTCATCTCTTCCCGAGTGGGCTCCACCACATGATACTCCAAAAAGCCATCCTGTAGACATTTTATCAAATTCCTTTTCTTGCGATTCACTACCAACCTGGTTTCCGATTCCACTTGCATATTGAAATCCCCTATGATCACTATAACTTTGCCTTTCCTACAGGTCTTTACTATCTCCTGGTGTATCTTGTCCCCCAGCTCCTGACTACTCTTTGTAGGCCTGTGCAAGTCTCCAACTGTGATTCTCTTTCCTTTGTGGTTCCTCAGTTCTACCCACGCAAATTCTACACCATCTGACCTTCTTTATTCCTTACTATTGATTTAATTTCATTTCTTATTAAAAATGGAAATCCACTACCTCTGACATCTACCTTTTCTATAGAATATATTTCCTTGAATATCCTGACCCCTTGCAGCCACTTCTCTGTGATGCCCATCACGTCATACCTACCAATTTAAAGTCTGGTTGAAGATTTGTAGCTCGGGTGTCCGTTGTTGTGGTTCTGTTCGCCGAGCTGGAAGTTTTTACTGCAAACGTTTCGTTCCCTGGCTAGGGAACATCATCAGTGCTATTGGAGCCTCCTGTGAAGCGCTGCTTTGATGTTTCTTCCGGTATTTATAGTGGTTTGTTCTTGCCGCTTCCGGGTGTCAGTTTCAGTTGTAGTAGTTTGTATGTGGGGTCCAGGTCGATGTGTCCGTTGATGGATGTTCTTGCCGCTTCCGGGTGTCAGTTTCAGCTGTAGTGGTTTGTATATGGGGTCCAGGTCCATGTGTCTGTTAATGGAGTTTGTGGATGAATGCCATGCCTCTAGGAATTCCCTGCCTGTTCTCTGTCTGGCTTGTCCTATGATGGTAGTGTTTTCCCAGTCAAATTCATGTTCCTGGTTGTCTGAGTGTATGGCTACTAGGGATAGCTGGTCGTGTCGTTTTGTGGCTAGCTGATGTTCATGGATGCGGATTGTTAGCTGTCTTCCTGTTTGTCCTATATAGTGTTTTGTGCAGTCCTTGCATGGGATTTTGTAAACTACGTTAGTTTGGCTCATGCTGGCTATTGGGTCCTTTGTTCTAGTGAGTTGTTGTCTGAGTGTGGAAGTTGGCTTGTGTGCTGTTATGAGTCCTAAGGGTCGCAGTAGTCTGGCTGTCAGTTCTGAGACGCTCCTGACGTATGGTAGGGTGGCTAGTCCTTTTTGTTGTGGCATGTCCCCGTTCCGTGGTCTATCTCTTAGGCATCTGGTGATAAAGTTGCGTGGGTATCCGTTTTTGGCGAATACCTTGTATAGGTGTTCCTCCTCCTCCTTTCGCAGTTCTGGTGTACTGCAGTGTGTTGTGGCTCTTTTGAATAGTGTCCTGATGCAGCTTCGTTGTGTGTGTTGGGGTGGTTACTTTCATAGTTTAGGACTTGGTCTGTGTGTGTTGGTTTCCTGTGTACCCTTGTGGTGAATTCCCCGTTGGGTGTTCTCTCTACTAACACGTCTAGGAATGGGAGTTGGCTATCCTTTTTCTCTTCTGTCGTGAATCGTATTCCTGTGAGTGTGGCGTTGATGATTCGGTGTGTTTTTTCTATTTCTGTGTTTTTGATGATTACAAAGGTGTCATCGACGTATCTGATCCAGAGTTTGGGTTGGATTTGTGGTAGGGCTGAATGTTCTAACCTTTGCATAACTGCCTCTGCTATGAGTCCCGAGATTGGTGATCCCATGGGTGTTCCGTTGATTTGTTCGTATATCTGATTGTTGAATGCAAAGTGTGTGGTGAGGCACATGTCTAGTAGTTTAAGTATGCTGTCCTTGTTGATAGGTTCGGCCTCCTGTGTTCTGTTATGTATGTCTAGTAGGTTGGCTATTGTTTCTCTGGCTAGGGTTTTGTCAATTGATTGAACAGTGCCGTCACGTCGAATGATGCCATGGTTTCTTCTTTGTCTATGTGTGTATTCCTGATGATGTCCAAGAATTCCTGTGTTGATTGTATGGAGTGTTTGGATCCGCTGACTAGGTGTTTCAGTTTTTGTTGTAGTTCTTTGGCCAGTTTGTATGCTGGTGTCCCTGGTAGTGATACTATGGGTCTGAGTGGGATGTCTGGTTTGTGTACTTTGGGTAGTCCGTGGAATCTGGGGGTGTTGTTGCTTTCAGGTTTCATTCTTTGCTGGTCCGCTTTGGTTATCTGTCCGTTTTTTGTAGATTCCTTAGTGTGTTGATTATTCTATTGGTGAGTTGTGGTGTGGGGTTGGAATCCTTCATTTGGTAGGTGTTGGTGTCTGCGAGTAGTTGTTGTGCTTTATTGATGTAGTCTGATTTATCTAAGATGACCATCATTCTGCCTTTATCTGCCGGTAGTATGATTATGTTCTTGTCATTTTTCAGTGCTTTCAGTGCTTCTCTCTCCTTGGTGTTGAGGTTATGTGTATGTCGTTTTCTTATCACAACAACAGTGAGACAAACGGTCGTACCTATGAGACAAACCACTACAGCTGATACTGACACCCGGAAGCGGTAAGAACATCCGTCAACTGACACATCGACCTGGACCCCACATACAAACTACTACAGCTGAAACTGACACCCGGAAGCGGCAAGAACAAACCACTATAAATACCGGAAGAAACATCAAAGCAGCGCTTCACAGGAGGCTCCAATAGCACTGATGATGTTCCCTAGCCAGGGAACGAAACGTTTGCAGTAAAAACTTCCAGCTCGGCGAACAGAACCACAACAACGGACACCCGAGCTACAAATCTTCAACCAGACTTTAAATTGGTAGGTATGACGTGATGGGCATCACAGAGAAGTGGCTGCAAGGGGTCAGGATATTCAAGGATATATATTCTATAGAAAAGGTAGATGTCAGAGGTAGTGGATTTCCATTTTTAATAAGAAATGAAATTAAATCAATAGTAAGGAATAAAGAAGGTCAGATGGTGTAGAATTTGCGTGGGTAGAACTGAGGAACCACAAAGGAAAGAGAATCACAGTTGGAGACTTGCACAGGCCTACAAAGAGTAGTCAGGAGCTGGGGGACAAGATACACCAGGAGATAGTAAAGACCTGTAGGAAAGGCAAAGTTATAGTGATCATAGGGGATTTCAATATGCAAGTGGAATCGGAAACCAGGTTGGTAGTGAATCGCAAGAAAAGGAATTTGATAAAATGTCTACAGGATGGCTTTTTGGAGTATCATGTGGTGGAGCCCACTCGGGAAGAGATGACACTGGATTTAATGAAACAGACTAGATAAGGGAGTTTAAGATGAAGGAAAAGTTCAGAAGCAGTGATCAGAGCATGGTTGAATTTATTCTGCAATATGAGAGAGAAGAAAGAATCAGAGTTAACAGTATTTCAACTGAATGAAGGCAACTGGAGAGGCAGAAGGGAGAAGCTGGGTAGAATTGACCGGGACAGGGGTCTAGCAGGAAAGACAGGAGAACAGCAATGGCAGGAGATTCCAAGATAAATACAGGAGACACTGCAGAGATTCATGCTGAGTAATAGAGACATGGTACAGGGAGGATGAGGCAACCAGGGCTGACAAGGGAAGTCAGGGATTGCATATAAGCAAAAGAGCGGTGAAAGGCAGAGGAAGCTGGAGAATTGGGGCCAACAGAAGCCAAGAAAAAATAAATAAGGAGGGAGAAGGTTAAATATGGGGCTAACTTAACCACTAATACAAAGGAAACTGTAAGAGATTCTTTAGATGTATAAAGTGCAAGAGAGTAAAAGTGAATATGGACCACTGGAAAATGATACTGCAGAGACAGTAGTGGGAAACAAAGAAATAGCTGAGGAAATTTGCATCAGTCTCTAGGGTGGGAGACACGAGACATTTCCCAGAACTGAAGAGAGTGAGAGGGCAGTCCTGAATACGGTGGCCATCACCAAGAAGAATATGTTAGAAAATGGAATGGCCTGAATGTGGATAACTCACCTGCACCAGTTGGACTACACCACAACCTTGTAAGCGAGATAGTTGAAGAGTTTGTGCAAGTGGAAGTGGTAATCTTTCAGGAATGACTAAAACCTCGAAAAGGCCAAGTGTCTGTAGACTTGCTAACATGACACCCCGTTTAATAACGGTGTTAGGCAGAAGATGTAAAACTGTAGACTGATTAGCCTAACCTTGTATGTGGGTAACATCATGGAATCCATCGTGAAGAATGGGATTTCTGAGGTCTTTGGTAAAATAGGACAGAGTCAGCATGTTTCATCAAGTAGAGGTCATGCCTGACAAACCGGCTAGGATACTGTGAGGGAGTAATGAGAAGATTGGATCAAAGAGAAACGGTGGATATTATCCATCAGCACCTCAAGAATCCTTTGACAAGGTGCCATGCATGAGGCTGTTGCGAAAGATATGGGTCCATGGTTTTGGATGTAAGGTGCGAGCATGGATAGAAGTTTGGCTGTCTAACAGAAAGCAGAGAGTGGGGATCAAAGGGTTCTTCTCAGGATTGCAGCCAGTGACAAGTGGTGTTTCACAAGAATCAGTGGTGGGACCACAACTTTTCACTTTGTGCATTCATTATCTATATGAAGAACTGACGGCATTCTGGATAAGCTTTCAAACAGCGCAAAAATATATAAAGGGACAGGTAGCATTGAAGTGGAGGTTCGGCTGCAGGAAGGTGCTCTAGCACAGTTCCTCAACTTCGCACACCTCTGCCCTTGAACTACACTCTTCCAACTGCAACAAGTTAGACCCTCTCTGGTGCTCGCCTTCCATCCCACCAACCTCAGGATACAACGTATCATCCTCCGCCATTTCTGCCACCAACAGTCAGAACGCACCACCAGAGATATACTTCCTCCCATTCCTATCATCAAACTGCTGAGACCATTCCCTCACAATCTCTCTCTCGTTAGGTCCACGCGGCCCCAACAATCCAACTTCCACTCCCCGCACCTTCCCTTGCCATTGCAAAATGTATGAAAGCTTTGCCAACACCTCCCACCCCACGTTTACCCATGACGCCAATGGATCCTTCCACATCAGGCAGAGAACATCCTGTGCATCCAAACACCTCATCTAGTCTGTCCATTTCTCCTGGTCTCCACTACATTGGCGAGACAGGACGTCAACTTGCAGAACGGTTCAGGGAACACTCTCGGACACCCAAATCCAACAACCCCACTGCCCTGTGGCAGAATACTTCAACTCCCCCTCCCACTCTGCCAAGGTCTTACAAGTTTTTGGCCTCCTTCACTGCCAGATTCTTGCCACCTGACGTCTGAAGGAAGAACGCATCATCTTCTGCCTTGTGACCCTGCAAACACACAGTATCAAGGACAATTTCACCAGTTTCTTCATCTCCCCTCCCTCCACCTTATTCGAAATCAAACCCTCCAACTGAGGACCGCCTTCTTGAACTGTCTTACGTGTCCATCTTCCTTCCCATCTATCCACTCCACCTTTCATTCTGACCTATCACTGTCACCGCCTACCTTCATTGAGCTGTCACCTTCCAAGCTACCTTCCTGCCAGCGCCAGCCGCTCCCATTTATTTCTCTGCCCACTTCCGCCCACCCCACATTCCTGATGAAGGCTTTATGCCTGAAACGTCGAATCTCCTGCTCCTCTGATGCTGCTAGACGGGCTGTGTTTTTCTGTGACAACACTTTTTGACTCTGATCTCCAGCATCTGCGGTCCTCACTTTCACCTGCTGAAGGACTTTCACAGGTTTGGAGAGTGAGCAAACAAGTGGGAGATGGAGTACAACGTGGGAGAGTGTGGGAACGCATTTTGCCAGGATGAATAGAGACATGGAGTATTTTCTAAATAGCAAGCCAATTCAGAAATCTGAAGTGCAAAAAGACTAGGGGGTTCCAGTCCAGAAGTCTTGAAAGGTAAACTTGCAGGTTGTCAGTAGTTAAGAAGGCAAATGCAATGATGGTATTTATTTCAAGAGCGCTTGGATATAAAAGCAGGGATGTACTCCTAAGGCTCTACAGGCTTTGGTCATGCCACATTCGGATTATTGTGCGCAGTTTTGGGTCCCATATATCAGGAAGGATTCACTGGTTCTGGAGCGTGTTCGGAAGAGATTCCAGCGCATGGTGCCAGGAAACAAAAGCTTAACATATAAAAAAAATTTGAGAGCTCTGAGTCTGTATTTTGTAGAGTTTGAAGAATGTTAGGAGGTCAACTGAAATTTACTGAATACTAAATGACCTTGGAAAGAGGGGATTTTGGGAAGATATATCCAATGGTAGGAGAGACTAGTACCTGGGGGGACAGTGTAAAGAGAAGACCTTTTCAAAAAATGATAAGGAGAAACTTCTTCAGCCAGAGGGCGGTGAAACGATGGAATTCACTGCCACAGAGGGCTGTCGAGTCCAGGTCATTGAGTATATTTAGGAGTGAGACAGATAGGTTCTTGATTATAAAAGGGATCAAGGGTTACAGGTAGAAAGTGGGAGAATGGGGTAGAGAAGCTTAACAGCCATCATGGAATGGCGGAGCAGGCTCAATGGGCCTAATGGTCAAATATCTGTTTCAATGTCTTCTGGTTGCATGGTTAATATTGGGTCTCCTCGTTCCTCATTGGAGATGTATCCTGGAATTTGATCACCATATGATTTATAAAGAATAAAATTCCAATACAGATGGCTGGGAAATATCATGTTCCCTCTATCCAGTCTCAGCAGCCATGCCCCAATATCATAATCACACTACAATTAAAATCCAGTGAAATTTACTTCAATGCAGTTGATTGACATCGATAACATTAACAGCATGACCCTCACCTGCCATCTCTGATCCTTGAATAACCATCTGAATTGTGTGTCACATCATATTCTCTGTTAATTTATCCATGCCATTTGTCTGTTATCACTCATGTTGTCATAGGCAATTTTCTGGCAGATTATGGACTAGAAAAGTTCTCTACATGTTTTACTGACATTATAATCACATCACTGATCAGTAGTTACAGACTGTATGTTTCGATTTATAAACGGAGAAACTTGTTTATGTTCTGACAATCCTTTGGCATTACTGCCATAGCTAAGGCAAATTGAATGATTACATACATTCAATCTACCATCTCAAATATTTCTTCCTGTTCACCCCCACACACATATCGCATGCCAAATGTCTAAACTTTAAATGTTCTTTTGAATTTTAATAAAATCAATATTGAATTCAAAGGGGTGAAAGGGGTTAGCTGGAGCTATTTGTTCAGTGACTGTGATTAATATCAATCTCCGTGGATCCTAATTATGGCGTGAAGAGTTTCCATCATTGAAAGATAAATGGGCTCTGTTCAATGTGCTATCCCACAGTGTGAGTAGGAACATCTCTGACAGCACTAACAGGGATCAGCAGCTCGAGAGAGAGAGAGAGGGAGGAGAGATCAGAATCTGAGAACATTAGACTGGAATGTTCCAACAGTGGACAGGAGTTTATCCTCGGGTCTTTACTGGCTTTCTTGGCCTTGGATATCATTAGCATCACGGATCCAGGATATCCTTTGGATTATTCAAGGTGGTTGCTATCCCATCCTTGCAATAGTTGGTGTTCCTGGTAAGTCATTATATTTGTCTACTAAACCGGGTTGAACTGAATTTCTGCTCATGATATGTAAATTTTGGAAAGTGCAAGTCAATGTCTTCAGTTCCAAACAAAAAAAAATCATTTCCTTATAAAATGTAACTATCAAACTACTATTTATAAATTACTCATTGATATGCGAGAAGGACACAGAATGTTCTCAAACTCCATAATCCATTTTGTCCTTCACAGAAATACATATCCCTGTCCTCCCCATCAACCAAGCCTGTCCATAACCACCATCATGAAATCTCAATCTCGTCTGCAGTCTCAGTGCAAGTTCTGAATGAACCATGATTTTTGCCTTTGTTCAATATGGATGCAACAGTTTCAAGTGCTTTCTAATCACATGTCCATCACTAAATAATTGCTCTTGAGGATGTTTGACGTCTTCTCTGCACGTGCAGGAAGACTGTTTATGGTGGTCAAGCCATTGACTCATAATCTAGCGCCACAGAATAATAGTCTGTTTGTATCTCATGAAGGAAAGTGGTGGAATTTAAAAGCAAACATTATTATTTGTGATAAAAACCCATCTGCTTGCCTGAAGTCCTTTAGGTAACTCAATGCGTCAACCTTCCCTAGTCAGGTTTCCGTGTGACTTCATTGATTAATATGTGGATGTACTGCACCTTTAAACTACCTGACAGCACCAAGTCTTCTGAAAAGTAGATATACCTTAACATTTGGTCGAACAACTCGATTAGCTCATTTTCTTGAAACAAAAACAAATTCAGCCAAACAGTTTAAATTATGCCCCAAATGACCCACCTCCAATCAAGTTTGAATGTAATATATTGGTAATCTTAAAAGCCAATGACACAATCCAATAGTTTTGAGGTAAAAGACCGTGGAAAATTGAACAGTTGAGAGCAGAGCTGCCAAGCTACCAGCATGCAAAGACTGCCTGAAAAATAGCTCTCTTAAAAGTATATTCATTGATTAGTAACTAGTGAAGCTGAATCCCCCAGAAGAAAAGAAGACAGGAATATGGAGAAGAACCGAAAGCTTTCTGGTTTTGTGATAAGAAGTTTTATTTTGTAAATCTTAATTAGGAGTCTTATCGGACTCGTATTGTGGAGGGGGAGGGTCAAAGATAGGTTAGAGGAAGAAGTTGTAAATATTCGTTCGATTATTATTCTCTGTAACACTTTAAGAAATAAAGTTGTTAATTTTTGCTTTAAATAGTTCTTAGACTATAGAATTATCACACATTACTGCATTGGATAAATCTTTTCTTTGTTGCTGGTTTTAATTAAGCAGGAGAATTTATCCTGTATTGTAACGCTACAAACACCCAGCAATGTGTTTTACACTTTACTGTCCTGTGGAACAACTGAACCAGCCACTCAGTTTAAGATTGGCGTAACATGCTGCCCTGACCAGCACTGCGTACATCCTGTGAGAGAAGAACAAAAGTCAAGCTAGATCCCTTCCACTACCTGATTCCCGTGTTTGTACATCTCATTTCCATTCACGTAGGTGATCATTACATCTTTTAGGTGTATTCGGTCTCATTGAAGTTCTCCCCGAGTGTGATGCACATCTCCATAGGTAACTCTGATGTTGGCTTTATTGATGCTGACGTACAGATATAAGGAACTTATAAATTCCATGTCAGTCGTAGTGCACAGAGAAATAATGGCGTTTCATAACACAGGAAGGAAACAGAGATGTCGAAGTGAGAGAAAAGAATTATTGTGATCATCCCTGAGTGTGTTGAGGCAGTATTTGGGGTACTGCGGATAGACTTTCTCTCAAGTCTCACCAGACTAATCCCTGAGATGATGGCAACATGAACAGTGAGTGAAGCTCAGTGAGAGAATAAGGTGATTGCATTGAACATTAAGGGGAATGTACAATCACTTATGATGTTCTAAACAGATACTGTTATGGTGATAAATTCCATGACTTTTTTTTTCACTCAGGTTACATGATTCTTGATAGTTTAAGAGCCTCTGAGAACATTCCACCCAACCACCCCGACTACCTATTTCGATTCAGAGAGAGAGAGAGAGAGAGACAGAGAGAGACAGAGAGAGATTCAGGCTTTTGAAAAAAAAGCTCTCCCAACGTTAATACAGTTCAAGTGTTGCGTGATCCTGCAATCAACGTCATGCAATCCATAATCCCGACAGCAGCAACAGTACCTACATTATAAAAGAGTTAACTCTTCCCAGCAGCTTCTGACCTACATAGAGCACATGGGAGTGACTTCTCGGAGCTAGAAGATGCCTCCTTGAGACTTCACGCAAAATACTTGGTTTCCCTCCTCACTGGCAGCAAACCATGTTAAAGTAGCACACGTTCTACAAACACTGGAACCATGGAGCCCCCTATCAATGCAATCTCGGTTTCATTGGTTTGTCATAGTAGAGTACCAATGACGCCCTCCTGTTTCTGTATAACGATCTCGTGTGGCTGAATAGCCTCCTCCTGGTCTCATGGAACAGGTTTAAGGATCTGATTGGGCTCTGCCTGTTCATGTTTAACAGCTCAATGTACAGACCAGACCCCTTCTCTTCCTGTGGGACAGGCAGACTGATTGAATGGGATGTCCCTCTTCTTGTTCAGCAGCTTCCACGGGCTCAATGGCTTCCACATATCAGTGTGCAACCAGCCTGGGGTGCTGCTCCTCTATTAACTGTGGAAATGTGCAGTGTCTGGCAGCGCTGTTTCATGAATGTTAGCGACACTTTAACAGCACAAACCGGAATGCTGTCCAGGTCTTGCTGCACATGGACACATGATGGTTCAGGAGCTGTGGGGGCAGAGAATGTCTGAATATTGTGTGATCTTCAGTTATCATCCCTACTTCAGATCTTATGATGGGGAAAGACATTGATGTAGCAGTTGAAGATGTTTGTGTTGAGGAGGCTAACCTGAGGATCTCCTGCAGAGATATCCAGGAACTGTTAGGAATGTTGGCCACCGACTACAAGCATCTTTCTTTGTGATCTGAAAGACCCAGATAAGTGGGAGGTTACACCTGATTTCCATTCAGCTCAAATAAGTGAGTGGTCCTGATGCAATCCTCAGTCAAATACTGACTTGATATCAAAGCCATTCACTGTTTGCTGAGCCCCTGTGTTCACCGCTCGTTCATATCAATTCGGTGACGATGTATGTAGGGAATGTTTTCCTCTCACAGCGGGTAATCAATGTCAGGAATTATCTGGGCTAGAGAATTATGGGAGCTACATCACTGAAAGTATGTAAGGAGGAGGTAGATGGATTTTTGACCTGCCAGACAGCTAAGGGATGTGAAGAATTGGGCATTAAAAAGGAGTTAATGCCAACAGTAAATCAGCCATGATGGTATACAATGACTTGATCGTCCGAACTAGCTGATACGGTTCCTTATGTCCTCATATTATGTAATCACAAAGTTAATGGTTGTAATTTTCCTGAACGTTCTGTTATTGAACGTTGCAATCAGAAAGAGCAAAGCATTTCTGGATGAGATATGGGGATTGTGTTCACATTGAATCTCGACAATATTATGACCAACAAATAAAGTACAAGTTGCAGAGAGGAGACACTCTGCAAAGAGACCAGAGGCGTCTTTCGAACCCAGCCTGGATTTCCAAATAGCATTTTCCAAACCACACAAAACCGTGTGTGTGTGAGAGTCTTGAGGAATTGAATGAGATGCTGTGTTACTGTGGATCAGGTATTTGGAGCAAGTGGCCTCCAACTGCTCCTTGCAGGGGCTGTGAGTGGTTGGATGGAAAATAGGAACATATGACTGAGCAGCAGGAGTGTGCCATTAGACACGTTGTCACCACTCCACCAAGCACAACGATAACGTGTCATATGATTGTGGTCTCCCCAGCAGTTTTCTCTCTGTATACCATTTTCTACATTCACTTTTCTGTCAAATGTCAACAAATGCAACTTTGAATAAATGTAAACATCCAGGCAGCACAAACTTCTGGGGAGGGAATTTCTACTTGGACAGCCCTTTGAAAATTTCTCATTTGTGTTCCAGCCAATGTTGGAGGGTCACTGTTTCCTTTTCCGTCCCACTCCTCCACTGGTTACACCAATCTTAAATGTAACCAGTTTAATGATGTGGCTAATGTTATCAGTCTCAGAGTAGGTAATGTAAGACACAGAACGATGTACTCATATCAAATGGTAAAATGACAGAGTGCCCCAAATGTTGTTTTACCTTTGAAGTTGTTCTGTACAAATAAGCTACTGTTTGTGGGATTTTTTTTCTGGAACAATTGGATTTGGCTGAATTCCCTTTGTTTCAGGCATCTGAGAGTTTCCAATAAATCCTCACCAGGAATCCATCACAAGTGGCAAAGATAACTCAGGGATTTTATCGACTGACACTTTGCTAAGTGGTGGAACAAAGTAAGAGAAAGGGATCAATCGGCTGTTGGTTCTCAGACAGGGAACAATATTCTCCCTCTCTGTGTTGAAACATACCACAATGTCAACTGAACACCAAACTGGTCCATGTGCGATCTCCTGGAACATTCTCTGGAAAACCTGATTATGGATTATATGCAAGTGTGTCATTGCTCTTGTATACAATTCCATTCAATCTCAAAAAATGTCCCCACTTTATAATTTGATGACATGCTTACACGTGTCTGCATAATTTGTAAGTATTGGTAGGTGTCTTCATAGCATGTGTATTGATATCAATGCATTTTTTTCTCAAATTTATTCTCTAGCGTTAGTCTCCCTGACAAGAGATAATATGCATCCAGCTGATGCACTTTTCTGAAAGTCATGGTAATTCAATACTATTTCTATGCTAAGATCGGAGCTGATTATCCCCTATAACCAAAGGCCTGCATCCCAGGAATGAGAAAAGGGAAACCTCTTTGAAAATTTCGAAAATAATTATTTCCTTTTATTTTAGTGTTAGGGTATCAAAACTGCGCACAGTGCATCAGATGTGGTCTCAGCAATGCCCTGTACAGATGCAGTCAAACATTCCTGCAATTAAACCTTAACCCTTTGCCAAAAACAGCATCATTCCACTTACCTTCCAAATCACATGCTGCATCTGCAGACTGACTTCACATGATTCATGTCCTAGGAACATAGAAACCGCCTGTATCACAGAGTACTGCAATCTCTCTCCATTTAAATTGATTACTATTATTTTATCCTTCATGCCAAAATAGACAATTTACCTTATGTTATTTCTACTGAAGGTTTGCGCACTAAGCTTCTCTGTCTATAATCATATTGCAGACTCAGTATCTCAATTTGAGGAGACAATGAATGACCATATTGGTGTACGAGCTAATTGAGCTCCAAGCCATTCCCTCCCCTTCTTCCAGATCTTTGATGCAGATTATTGGTCATTGATAACCCCACAGTGATCTCTGAGGCATTCCATCAGTTAGAGCTTTGCAGGCTGAAAGTGAACATTTCTCTCTACTCTCTATTTCCTGCTAGCAACATATTCCCTGTTCCTGTGTAGCCGTTCAGGCCGGTTGAATGGCCTCGTCCTGGGCTGTGGAATATACCCAACGATCTGAATTACTTAATTCTATATTCCTGTGTAATTTCTTAGAGGAGCAGAATGGTCTCCTCCTGTCTCATTGTAACGATCCTGTCTGACGGATTGGGGTGGCCCCCTACCCAGTAACAGCATCGAGGGGTGGATTGAAGGAACAATCCACGGGTTCGGGGCAGCAGTATATCTCTATAACAGCATCGAGGGTGGATTGAGATAACAACACATTCAGAATGCGCATGGCTAGTCCAATTGTCTCTGATCATCCCTCTCCTGTCTGTTCCCGATAAACATTGACTCTCCTGTCCAGCAAAGATCAGTCGAGCTCAGCCTAGAATATCCTCAATAACAGCGTCTTCCCTATTTCCTGAGGATGAGCATACCACAGACCGCACGGCACTAAATGCAAAGGGTCATCGTTACTTCATTGTCGGACCCATTACATTAAAACTGTGCTAACCTCACATCAAATCACCACCTCTTTTCATACTTGAGGATATAATAACTATGAATAACCATAAACCATTCTGCCGTCCAAACCTGTCCCACATTCCCACTGACTCTTTCCAGTCAAATATCTATCAAACCCAGCCTCTGCTGCAATCTCAGAAAGTGAATACTTGACAGCATAACACCACGTGAGCATAAAAAAGGAGCAGAATGAGTCCATTCGGCCCATCGAGTCTGATATGCCATTCAATAATTTCTTGTATGTACCTCAAACTCATTTTCCTGCCTTCTACCTAGAATCCTTGTTCCCTTGATAAACCAAAAACGTGCCGATTTGTGTCTTAGTGACACTAGCGCCTGTGTCTCTGTGTGTATGTATATATAGCTGAAAATGTGTTGCTGGTTAAAGCACAGCAGGTCAGGCAGCATCCAAGGAACAGGAAATTCGACGTTTCGGGCCAGAGCCCTTCATCAGGAATGAGGAGAGGGTGCCAGGCAGGCTAAGATGAAAGGTAGGGAGGAGGGACTTGGGGGAAGGGCGATGGAGATGTGATAGGTGGAAGAGGTTAAGGTGAGGGTGAAAGGCCGGAGTGGAGTGGGGGCGGAGAGGTCAGGAAGAAGATTGCAGGTTAGGAGGGCGGTGCTGAGTTCAAGGGAATCGACTGAGACAAGTTGGGGGGTAGGGAAATTGAGGAACCTGGAGAAATATTAGTTCATACCTTGTGGTTGTGTGTGTGTGTGTGTGTGTGTGTGTGTGTGTGTGTGTGTGTGTCCATGTGATTGTTTTCTGTGTATTTGTGTGGCTACATCTGTGTACGTATGTATCAGCCTCTGTGTTTTTATCTGTATTTGTGTCTATTTGTGTGCAACTGTCTATGTCTCTGTGTATTGCAATGTGCGTGTATGCCTATCTCCTTATATGTGTTGTGCATTTTAATATGTTGGGGTGTTACCAACACGTCTGTGCATCTCTGTGCAGTGAGGTATCTGTTTTTGTTTGAGAGTGAATGGACTGATGTTGGAACTGACAGTGGGTTTAAAGTGAGAACTGAATGTTGCTCTTTACTCAGTTGACGTGAAATGGATGTTTCAGAAGCTCCACATGAGCCAACTTGTTTCTGTCCGGCTCATGCCAGGTTCCTCCCCACATGGCGGGAGAAAGGAGTGTGAGGGAACAGATATCAGGCACAGCACCACCCGGCTTGGCTCTTTCTATCCCATTCCAGACAGTTTCTCCTGGAACAGGAGAAAGAGAGAGAGGGAGGGAAAGTGGAAATGGGTGACTCTGCTGTTAGTGCTGGTGGATGTGGGGCTGGGGGGATTGGTGAGGTGTCTGGAATGAGTCAGTCGACAGTTGTAAATCAATTTAGTATTATTAGTGTCGGGGGTATTGCGTAGGTAACAGAGAAAGTGAGGAAGAAAGTTGCTGAACTCAATCGTGAGTTTGGAAATGCCTGAGCCTTATTTGGAAATAGAGTGCGAGCCTTGTTCGGGGGTTAGTGCTATAACAGGTATACAGGGAGTGTGAAGGAGCAGGTAGAATTGGGTGACCCTTATCCTGACAGAGCGGAGAAGGTTATTGACGCTTGTCCTGTATCACAGCGTCAAGATGACCCTTCTGGGGTGTCTTGTCCAGGTCTATCACCAATAACGCCACAGACAATGTCCCTCAGATTCAGTATAAGTGGAGTTTACAAATAACAAGGAGAAGCAAACATTGGTGTATTATATATCGAAACTAAAACTGTTGCAGAAATTCTGAGCGTCATATGCTCTGAAAATTAGACATGGAAATATCATGGATACTGCAGTCTTACTGGATGGTCTCAAGTTGCATTTCAACAGCGTTAACTAAGTTACTGTTCATGCTGTGAAAAATAAATTCTCTAAATGTATATCAGGTGGGTTGAAGAGTATGTATTGAAGCAAACTAGAGATAAAGTTATTTTTTTCGGATTTGGTGTTGTGAAGTCAGGAGGACTACTCAATGTCCTTGCTCTGATGCAGCTTTGGAGGAGTAATGACATTAATATGTTGTATTTTACACATATAAAATATGTGTCTGCATACAATATAGAATGTTTGTACGTTTTGGTCAAATTGATGGAAGCATGGAGCCGAGAGGGTCAGGTTTGTTCCAGTGAATTGGGAAAATACAAAATAACATTCTGTGGGAGATAAGCAATGGTTGTTAGAGTCATAGAGTCCTATAGGCCTTTCAGCTCAAACTGATCCATTCCGACCAAAATGTCAATTCACACTAACCCCAGTTCCCAGCCATTGCCCCGCATCCTTCTCATCCTTTCCTATCCTGTATTTGTCAAAATGCATTCTAAATGTTGTGAATGTTGTGAACCTTAACTACTTCTGCTGGTAGCTCATTCCATATGCGTATCACACTGTGTGTAAAAAAGTTGCTCCTCAGGTTCCCTTGTATTCTTACCCCTCTGAATTGATGCGCTCTAGTCCGTGATTGTCCAATCCCGGGAAGTAAAGGCTGGGTGTATTCACTCTATCCATGCCTGTTATGATCTTATACCCTTCAATAAGATCCTCTCCCCAGTCTCATATACGCAAAAGTAAAAGGTCCTAGCTTTTCCAACCTCTCCCAATAACTCAGAGCCTTGAGTACTTGGCAACATCCTTGTAAATTTCTTCTGCACTCATTCCAGTTTAATAACATCATTCCTATAGCAAAGTTAACAAAACTGATCATAACGCTATAAGTATGGCCTCATCAGTGCCCCGTGTTCTGCAACACAGCTCCCCAAATTCACTTCTTAGTGCCCTGACTGATGAATGCCAATGTGCCAAAAGTGTTCTTCATTGCCCTGCCTACCTCTCTATCAACTTTCAGAGAACCATGCACCTGAATTCCAAGGTCGCTCTGTTCCACTACATTCCTTAAGATCCAGCCATTCACCATAAAACTCCGATATTGATTTGAGTTTCTAAAATGCAAGAACTTACACTGATCTGAATCCATTTACCATTTCTCGGCCCACTTCCTCAGCTGATCAAGGTACTGCTGTAAGTTCTGAAGTTTCTGATAACCTTTATCATTCTCCACGTAACCGCCTATTTTATTGACACTTTCAAACTTACAAGTCATGCACGTACATTCTCATCTAAATTATAGATACATGTAATGTATAGTGGTGCCAGCATCGCCCCGATGCATTCCATTAGTCCCAGGCCCCCAGTCTGACAAGCATCCTTCCACTATTACTCTTTGCTTCGTGCCATCAAGCCAATTTTGTATCCAATCTGGCAGGTCCTCCTCAATTTCATGCGATCTAACCTTCCAGAGCAGCGCACAATGTGGAAGCTTATTGATGGCCTTACTTGAATCCATATAGACTACGCATACCACCCTGACCTCCTCAACGTTGCTGGTCACTTCGCCAAAGAATTCGAACAAATTTGTGAGCTATTGTGTCTGATGCAGAAAGCCATGCTGACTTTGATGATAGACTTTTGCCCGAAACGTTGATTTCCCTGTTCATCGGATGCTGCTTGCTCTGCTGTGCTTTTCTAACACCACTCTAATCTTGCTCCGAATCACACCCTGTCTTTCCTAATGCACGTATGTCTTATCTCTCAGAACCTTTTCAAGTAAGTTACCTCCTACAGATTTTAGGTTTAGTGGTCCATAGTTCGCAAGTTTTTCTTTGTATCCCTTCATGAGTAAGGGCACAGCATTCGCAACCCTCCAGTCCTCCGGGACCTCACCTGTTGGCCAGTGATGATGCAACCATATCAGCCAGGGCTCCCACAATTCCTTCTCTGACCTCCTGCAGTGTTCCTGAATATATCTGGTCAGGACCAGGAGATTTATAGAAATAAGGCAAAGTCTGAATAATGCGTCTATTTATTTCAGTTATAAACACCAAAGAATGGGAAAGTGACACATTGATGTTTAACATAACAAATTAGAAAACGTATTAGTCATAGGAAGTGGCTTCGGAAGAATTTCAGTCATTGTGGATACCTGAGAATTCTCAGAAATTCATGATGTAGAAACAAGGGCCATGAAATTGATAAGGAAATCAAAAACAGAACATGAATGCTAACACACAAGAACAAAAATACTGCATAGATCTACAATCTGTTTTTCAAAGGAAATAAAGTAAAAGCGAGGTCAAATATGGAAACTGGTAATCGGGAGAGGAGAGTTTATTGTGCAAAACAGGGAAATGGCCAAAAAAATAAACAGCTACTTTGCATCAGTCTTCATGGAGGAAGATCCACAAAATCACCCAGTAATACCCAGTGATCATGTCGGGCTTGTGCAACTGAAGACATACAGTCAACTTATATCAGTTAGAAGGTGGTATTAGAGATTGTAACTGGATTGAGCATTGCTAAGTCTGACAAACCTGATGTACTTCATATTAAAATGTCAGACATAAATCGGCAATGGAAATATTAATTGCACTGTTGATGACTGTGTTTCATTTTCCTGTGCATTCTGCAGAGGCTAGAAGTCATTGTGGATAAATGGAAGTTAGCAAATGTGGTCCAAGCACTATAGATTAATGGAAGGAATCCAAGCATCTATGAAGGGAAGAAGACATAGTTTGGAGAACTGCCGAACAATTAACTTGGCATCTGCAAGTTGGAAACTGTTGGAATCTATTATACAGCATGTGATATTGGATATTTAGGAATTAATAGCAACAATGGACTGAAGGGACTACAACAGTTCTTATTTTATATTTCACAATGTTTAAACATATTAATGGATCTGAACACTGTGTCGGGAAAACTGCATTGAGGAGATTTTCTCAATGAACTAGAATGGGGAAGGCTCAATGTGTTGAATGGCCTACTCCTTTCCCGATGGTTCCGTGCAGCCTGTGGGAACGCTCTGGAAATGTTGTCACAAGCTCTCAGATGTTAGGAAGGAGGACTCTGCAGCGTCAACAGGACTGTGATTCCCGTTCCCTTTTCTGATATCGAGGATGGTGCTGGGTATTCTGTCTGGTTTTATCCTTTAAGACCTTGGAGAAGTGAGGTACAATTGAGTGCCTTGCTTGGCCGTTTCAGGGACCATTGAAGGCTCTGTGTCTGGAGTTATTTTTAGCCCAGACCAGGAAAGCACGGGAAATTCACTTCCTGAAAGTACGTTGGGAAAAGAAAATGGATGTTTGCAATCAACATTGGATGCAATGTCACTGTTGCCATCACCAGTTTCTCGATCATGATATTTTATTAATTTTTTTGACCTCCACCAGCTGCCCAGAGCATTATCCTGCATTGGATCAGCAATCCAGTGACATTCCCACACCGCACCATGTCCACAAAGGAACATATCGTAAATCACACTGAGCGAGTTATTTCTGTACGGCTTGACAGCTCTGTCAAAATGAACTCCCACCAATGTGATTATCGTGAAGGCACTGAGGGAATGTTAAATGGTCAGAATGTAATTATTAATCTATTAGGGGACGGGACATAATTAAGTAATTTTCCACATTGCCGGGGAGTTGTCAGAGTTGGAGCTGGAATGGAAAAGCTGCCCCAGGGACACGGCATGTTGTGCAGCATAAGTCTTCAGTACCATTGCGGGAATGGGGTCAGGGCCCATTGCCTTTGTCATATCTACGTGTCCAATTGTTTCTTCATGTCAAGTGCAGCGAATCGAGTTCGTTGAAGACTGGCATCTGTGATTCTGTGGGCATCATGACGAGTGCGACGTGGATCATTGATTCAACGCCTCTGGCTAAGGACGGTGCAGATTCTACATGCTTGTCTTTTTCATTAATGTGCAGGGCTGTTCCATTACTTAAAATGGGGATATTTGTGGAGACCGTTCCTCCAATAAGTTGTGTAGTAGTACACCGACATTTATGTCTAGATGTGGCAGGACTGCAGAGCTTAGATCTGATCTGTTGGTCTTGGGATCATTTCGTTCTCTCTATCAGATGTTAGTTCTGCTGTGTGGAATGAAACAATTCAAATGCAGTAGCTTTAAAGGTTTATCATCAGCTTGAGGTACACATGGTCCTGACCTTGGCATGTTCACTCACACACATCACTGGACCATCACTTGGCTTGGTGGTAATTGTAGACTGATGGAATATCCTGGGGAAAATGATAAGATTATGTTTGAATACAATCCTGCTTCTATTGCTTCTGTTGTCAACCGCATCACGTGATAGCCCAGTTTGAGCTGTAATATCTGCAATGCAATTCTACTGACTGTCCCCCAGTTCATATCGAGACCCATTCACCCATCAGCTGTGAACTCAGTGACATCACTTGGTTTCTGATGCGATAATACTTCCATTATTCAACTCTCATTCTGCTGAGGGCCTCTCCTGGGTGTCATGTTTCCAATTTGTTGCATTACTCAAATCCTTTAACATATTCATCTGAATCTTCTCCTTTATCTTAATGTCATCTTCTGCAGTTCAATTGAATGTGTTTCTCTCTGGTTTTCTCCCTGACCATGATGAAGAGCTCTGTGGTGGCAGTGATGCCAGCCATATGCAGTTTTAGAGCCAATGGATGTGTGCACTTTGCATTATCGTTCAGTTCCCAGGGTCCGACGCTCCGTGTTGGACAGGGTGTTTGAGAAGCTTTCACAAATTGGAACTTGTTCAAAAATTCAAAAAGAAACAAACCAGGTCTGCGGGCGTCTTTTGTTGTGAATGTAGAGTTAATCTTTTGGGTCCAGTGACCCTTTTACGAAGCTCTCAGTTTCTCCAGTAATTTTTGTGTTTTTAGTTCCAGTATCCTTCGCTATTTCTTTAATTGAACATTTGTGCTGTGCCTATTCGTTTCTGGAGAAACCCAGCAGGTCTGGCAGCATCTGCACAGACAGAGAAACAGAGTTAGCCTTGCACGTCCGTGTTATTTGTTCAGAACTGAAAAAAAGTTGGAAACTGGGTTTTTTAATCCCTTGCCGGAGTTGGGGAATGCATGAATTGGAAACGAAGGCATGGCATAAGATAACGGGATATTAGCAGTTGTGAACGAGAAGATGATGCAAAATGGGTTTAAATTAAGATGCGAATGGGGGAAAGGGGTTCTCTCTCTAACTGAGGGTAAAATAAAGAAAGCACAACCACGCAAGGTCACCGAAAGAACAGGAGAGAGAATGTTGACCATGTGGTATTGTGTAGATCTAGCAAGAGATAGGTTTTCAGTCTACAGATCATCACCTTCTTCACACTAAGGAATTCAGGTGCTTGACCTCTTATTGGCACTAGTAAGAGTTTCATGCTACCTTAGTTTTGTAACATAGAGTAAAACTAACAGTATGAAGTTTGGGCTGTTTTCTTTACCTGCCACATTTATAATTCTTCCAAATTGGAAGTGCTTATTGTTAAATATTTTATCTTGAAGTTGGTATCAGATGGAGTGTAGGAGGTTGAGGGGTGACATTCTCGAAGTTTATAATGTCATGGGAGGCATGGATGGGGTGAATAGCCAAGGTCTTTTCTGCAGGATCAGGGAGGTCAAACATAGATGCATAGCTTTAAAGTAAAAGAGGGAAAACTTAAAAGGGACAAAGGGGCAACTTTATTTACACAGAGGGTGATGTAAGTATGGAATGAGCTGCCAGAGGAATAGTCATAGATGCAAGTACAGCTACAATATTTCAAAGACATTTGGACAAACATAAAAATGGGAAACGTTTAGATCGAGAGCACACTGGCAATGGTTTATTTCGGTTAATAAATAAGCCCAAGAGTGTTGAAAGGAGGTGAAAAGCCTCAGGTGTTTCCACAATACCGGAGTGTAACACATAGAATTACAGTGCAGGTTTAAGAAGCGCACTAGGAAAAACTGTCTTCACTGCAATAAGTGGGATAGACAAAGTCACAATGCAAGTCGTTGAAGAAAGGCCCTGTGGTTAAAAAAAAGATGTGGTAAAAGAGGCTAAGCCAGTGGCATTAGTGGAAGTAGTAAAGGAACCCCAAGAAAAGTTGAAGAGCTACAGTAGAGTGCTCAGCTTAGGCAGGGGACGGGTATGGAGTTGGACCTGATCTCTATAAAGAATTCACCTCTGTGGGGAAAGGTTACTCAGAAAGAACGGGGGAGAAGGATAACAAGGTATGATTTTGTGAGATACGGGATCTGTTCAGTCTCTATTATTCAAAAAGTGTGGCACTGGAAAAGCACAACAGGTCAGGCAGTGTCTGAACATCGACACATCAGGCACAAGCCCTTCATATGGAAAGTGGCGGGGAGGGGATGAAAGGGGGGTAAAAGGTAAGTAGGAGGGTAGAAGTGGGGCTGAGGGGAAGGTCAGTGAGAAGGCGATAGGAAAATGAAGGTGTGAATGATCGTGATATGTCAGAGAGGAAGGTGGAGTGGACATGTGGGAAGGAAGGTGGACTGTCAGGAGAGTTGAAGAACATGAAGCTGAGTTGAAGGGTTGGATTTGGGATGAGGTTGGGAGAGGGGAGAATTGGAAATTGGTGAAGTCGACGTTGATGCCGTATGGTTGGAGGGTCCCAGCTGTCCTACTACCATCCACTTCACCCAGTCCTCTGACCCCTCACCATCGCCCCCCCAACTGCATTTACCTATCGCCTTCCAAGTTACCTTCTGCCCACCTCCTCCCCCACCCACCGACGTATCTCTCAGAACTCTTTACCCCCATCCCCCAGTTGCCTTATGAAGTGGTTATGCCTGTAACATGTATTCTCCTGCTCCTTGGTTGCTGCCTGACCTGCTGTGCGTTTCCAGTGCTACACCTTTCAACTGTGATCTCCAGTATCTGTAATCCTCACATTCTCTCAGCATCTAAAAGTAAATGATGGAAGTATTTGTACTCTTTCTGACATGTTACCTGAGAGAGTGATCATTTGTGGAATGGGAACAGAAATTTAGTGCTCTCCGGGTTGGAGATCCAAATCAAGATTGGGGACGTAACAGTGGGAGTGAGTGACAGACCGTCAGTTTCAGAAATACCGCTTTATTATTGAGAACAACACAGCAGGATCCAAGGTGAAAGTGACACCTTTTGTGGTGGTGAAGTCAAAGGAAGACCAGTGGATTGATGAGTTAAAAGACAAGTACCCAGGAAAGTTTCCAGACTGTGTAATACCAAGATCTCACTGTCATAGGTTACAGCAAGAAGCAAAATGTAAAGAGAAAGACAAAGGAGCGGAAGTGTCATTAACTGGCCCGCTGTTCATGTAATAGTTCAGGAAAATCCTGATCAGGCAGAGGGTCAGGCAGAGGTGTTTAGTCCTGAAAGGCTAATGGCCTTACAACAGAAATTTACATAAATTGATGTATCGTCAGAAAAGGAATCAGAATACATTCTGCGTTAGCAACTTAAAGATAGAGTCCTAAATGAAAATTGAGACCACAACAGGTTATTGCAGAGGAGAAATGGGCCAAAGTTGACCAGATTGTGTTGGCGATCGCATACAGACAGGAAGTGTTACCGGGATCACATGAACTACCTACAGGAGGTCACCTGGAAGATTCAGGCTAATGTATGCAATCATTTCTACTGGCCTGGAATGCACAAGGACGTGTTTATTCTTTACTGTGTGTGTCATACATGCCGAATGGTAGGTAAGCCACAGGCAGGACGAGAAACCAGAGTCTTTGTCGCCAATTCTTGCATTCGACGGACCTTTCACCTGGGTTATGATTATTTCTGTAGGCCCTCTTTCTAAACTAAAAGCGGACATAAATATTTCCTAAACATAATGGATGTGTCTGTCAGATTACCAGAGACAATTCCATTAAGATTATTAAATGAAAAGGGTGGTGGAGGGGTTCGTATCTTTCCTTACTCAGTACGGGCTACCCAGAGAGTTCCCATCAGTCTAAGGGAGTCATTTTACCATTCGGCTGTTTAAGTAAATCATGGATAGCTTAGGTATACAACACTACAAATCAAGTGCGCCCCATCCTGAATCGCATGGAGCCTTGGAAAGTTGGCATCAGACGCTGAAGACCATGATAACAGCGTACTTCAGGGTTGGCCAAATGATTGGGATAAAGGTGTCCCATTAAATTATTTGCCATTAGAGATGCCTGATCTACTCAATTTACTCCCTTTGAGTTAGTATTCGGACATGAAATGTGAGGTCTTTTGGAATTAATTAAAGAGAAAATAACAGGACTGAAGTCAGAGATCTCAAACTTGGAATATGTATCTGAGGTGAGAGAGAGATTAGAGTATGTGAGTTAGCTAAACAGCACATGAAGAAGGTAGAGCATAGAATGAAGTAAGTGGCAGGTACAAAGTATGAAATTTGATGCTATTTCTTTTCGTGGGGGGTGCCACCAATAGTGGGAAATCACTTCAAATCCAGGTTTAGTGTCCCCTTCCAAATGGAGAAGAAGTAGAGTCAGGTAAACTGTCTGGTAAAGATGCTGGATATAAAAAAAGGTAGCAGGTATGTCATGTGAATACATTGTAATCTTACAAACATAAAGATAGGGAACTGGAGAAACAGATGTTAGTTACTGCCCTACAGAGTGAGGGATCAAATGCGGATGTCATGGATTTTGATGTGACGCACAATCCTTTAATTAACAAGGAATTCCTTGAGGAGTGGGAGAGGATAGCGAGCTATCCGTTGCAGGAGCAATGAACCCAGTTGATTTTCATTGCAGCAGTATGAGGGCATTTGCAGAACCATTATGGGAGGACTTACACTTTTGAGTATGGGGTGGAAGTAGAGAATGCTGTTCTGATATAAAAAAAAGCACTCCTGCTGGCTTAATCCTCACAAAGCCACCAAGGTCCAGAAGAATGCGAATGCAACGCTCATCGAAGACATCATTGAACCTAGTCAGAGTGGGTTGGGTACGCTGAATCTGTTATTTCCCAAACCTGATGGGGCTCAGCGATTTTGTGTCCATGACCATAAGGTCAACAAATTCAGATTCCTATCTAATATCAAGATTCGAAGACGGCATACATATAGTTTGACAAGCCACACACATCACAAAGTTGGATTTACTGCATGATTATTGGCAGGCAACTTTATCAGAGAAAGTGAAATAAGTTTCTGCGCTTGTCACCTTAAAGGGCAACATCAATTCAAAGTGATGCTCTTTGGAATGAATAATACATCATCCACATTCCAAAGACTCATGACCAGAGTTGTGGCCAGATTAACAAATTGTGCAGTTTATCTGTTAGATGCAGTGATCTTTAGCAAGTCATGGAAAGATCACATGTTACAGTTGGCAGAGCTCCTTGAACGATTGCAAGAAGGAAAACTGATAATAAATGTAAAGAAAACAGAATTTGCGAAGGCAGATGTGATGTTCTTGAGGCATTACATTGGACATGGAAGGTTGACCCCATGGAACACAAAGACGAAGGGCTTTGAGGAATTTCCATAACCATCCGCGATGAAAGAGGAGCTTCGATTTTTGGGACTGAGTGGATTCCATTGGAACTTTGTTCACAACTTTAGCAGCGTCGTGGAACTGCTGATGGGTTTACTGAAATAGACGTAAAATGATGGTGTATAGAACAGTTCCAGCAGGCATTTGAGAATTTAAAAGCAGCATTAACTACCGCACCAATTTTAGCTACACCAAATATTTTGAAACACTTCAAAGTTGCAATTGTTGTTAGCGATATAGAGGTTGGAGAAGTATTGATGCAGGAACATGAAAATGTAATGGAATGGCCAACTGACTATCTGTCAAAAAGAAACTGAACACCCACCAGAAAGAAAGTGCTCCACAATTGAATGAAGATTATTGGGTTTGGTACTGGCCTGACAACACATGATTGTTTATGTGACAAACGGGTTGTCGGAAATGAATGTATAAAACTACAATCCTTTTGCATTTTCTGAAAGATTTAAAGACTAAAATATGTAAATATTTCATTGGAGTCTGACGTTATCAACGTTTAACTGCCAAAATATACATGTTGTGGGCCGTACAATTGTGATAGCAGATACGTTATCGCAGATTTAAAGGAAAAAGTGTAGATTACATTTGAATATTGCAATGTTACATGTGTGTGCAGAATTAATATGAAAGGTATAAGTTAGATTAATTACTTTTGCATTTCGTAGTTTTCGGATTCAGAATTACAGAAAAAGAAATGAAGCCATCTTTTCATTCTGATGTTTCATTTCTTTTTTTGAAAAGGACGGGGGTGGGGTGGGGGGTGGGGGGGGGTGGAGGGTGGGTCTGAAAACAGGACTGGTCACTTTCAGACAGAACTGATTTTGCTGAATATAATGTGCAGCCAGAACTGTCAGCTAATGGTCAGGCTTTTTCCAAATGTAACAATTGTCTGGTAAATGGATACCTGAGTTTTGTTTGCTGTTTTGATAAGAATTAGTTTAAATAATGCCCAGGATACCAGAAGACAATGGTATTTGAATATCATTGTTCTGACACGTGGAATAATCAAATTATGAGAATTTAATGTGTCGTGAGGAATATATGCACCAGGCATTTTGAAATCTAGATGGACAGTAACTGCCATTGAACAGCAGAGCAACTGCTGTAGCGTTGGAGAGGTAACTAGCCACCTAAAACACTCTCTAAGGTACCTTTTCATGTAAAAGCTAGTTGCAGTTAAAAAAAAACAAAGGAAGGTGACCCATGGATGTCAGCAGCTGGAAGAGTGAAGTCAGCGGAGGAGGCAGAGACTCTGTGGTCTTGAGATTAATTGAATGTAATGTTTCAGACGTGGGTTATAGGAACAGCGTTTTTTTCGAGTTGGAGTCAGATAGATATCAGTTAAGAAAAGGTGTTCTTGTATTTGTGAATAGTTGTTATTAATGATGACTATTAAAGTTAAGAAAATAAATTGCTATTTTTCGTAAATAGTGGCATGTCGGAGTTTTGTCAGTCATATATTAACAAAATACGCAGCAAAGTGAGCTTTTCTGGGTGTTTGCTTTAATTAACAGAGGGGTTCGACCTCCACATCGTAAATATCTATCCACACTAACATATTTCCTTGCACTTAGTCCATCTCCTTCAAGCCCTTTCCTATCCATATATTTGTGCGAATGTCTTTTAAATGTTGTTAATTTATCCCCTTCAAACGCATCCGCTAGCAGCTCTTTACATCTGCGTACCAGCCTCTGTGTAAAAAACGTTGCCCCTGAGGTTCCCTTTTCTCCTTCCATCTAACCTTAAACTAATGACCTCTCGTCCTTGACTCTCCAAACATTGGAAAAAGACTGACAGCATTCACCATATACATGCCCCACATGATCTTATGTAACTCTATCAGCTCCCCATTCTGCCTCCTCTGTTCGAAAGAAGAAGTCTGAGAATATCCAAACTCTCCATTTAACTCAGACCATTGGGTTGTGACAACATCCTTGTAAATTTCTTGTGCATTCTTTCTAATTTAATAACATCCTTCCTATAACAAAGTGACAAAAACTGAACACAATACTTCCAGTGTGGCCTCGCCAATGTCTTGTATATCTGCAACATAACTTCCCAGCTTCTATAATTAATGCCCTGACTGGTGAAGGCCAGTGTGCCAAAAGACTTCTGGCTACCTGTGACTCCATTTTCAGAGAACCGTGAACCTGAACTTCAAAGTTTCTCTGCCCACTAACCCCGTTAAGGCATTACCATTCATCACGAAATACATATCTTGATTTGACTTTCCAAAATGCAAGACCTCACACCTCTCTATGTTAAACTCCATTTGCCAGTCTGGGCCCACTTCCCAGTTGATCAGGGTCTTGCTGCATTTTATGATAACTTCCTCACTGTCCACGATACTGAATATTTTAGTCTTATCTGCAAATTTAATCATCATGCTTGTTACAATCTCATTCCTATCATTGATAAGAAATAACAAACAGTAATGGGCCCAGCACTAACCCCTGAGATTCTCCACTAGTTCACTAAAATCCTTCAGGAAAGGAAAATTGCATCCTTACCTGGTCTGGCCTGCACGTGACTCCAGACCCACAACAATGTGCTTGACTCTTATCTGTCCTGTGGGCAATTATGATGGGTAATACATGCTGCCTATCCAGTAATGCCCCCATCCAGAGAGTGACTAAAAAATACGTTACAGGCCTCCAGTCCTACAATCTCAAATAATTAGAATGGATGCCCTGGAAATATGCAGGGAAGAGGTTTTGGGAATATTGGAAAGGATGAATATAGATAAGTCTCCTGGGCCTGATGGCATTTACCCCAGGATCCTATGGGAAGCTAGGGAGGAGATAGCAGAGCCATTGGCCTGGATTTTTATGTCGTCGTTGTCAACAGGAATAGTACCAGAGGACTGGAGGATAGCGAATGTGGTCCCATTGTTCAAGAAAGGGAGTAGGGATAGCCCTAGCAACTATAGGCCAGTGAGTCTGACTTCAGTGGTGGGCAAAGTCTTAGAGAGAATGGTAAGGGATAAGATTTATGAACATCTGGGTAGGAATAACGTGATCAGGGATAGCCAGCATGGTTTTGTGAAGGGCAGGTCGTGCCTCACAAACCTTATTGAGTTCTTTGAGAAGGTGACTAAGGAAGTGGACGAGGGTAAAGCAGTAGATGTTGTGTATATGGATTTTAGTAAGGCGTTCGATAAGGTTCCCCATGGTAGGCTAATGCTAAAACTAAGGAGGTATGGCATTGAGGATACATTAGAGGTTTGGATTAGGAATTGGCTGGCTGGAAGGAGACAGAGGGTAGTAGTTGATGGATTATGTTCATCTTGGAGCGCAGTTACTAGCGGTGTACCACAAGGATCTGTTTTGGGACCATTGCTTTTTGTTATCTTTATAAATGATCTAGAGGAAGGACTTGAAAGCTGGGTAAGCAAGTTTGCGGATGACACAAAAGTCGGTGGAGTTGTGGATAGTGAGGAAGGAAGTGGTAGGTTACAGCGGGATATAGATAAGTTGCAGAGCTGGGCGGAAATGTGGCAAATGGAATTCAATGTAGCTAAGTGCGAAGTCGTTCACTTTGGTAGGAATAACAAGATGATGGATTACTGGGCTAATGGTAGGCTACTTGGTAGTGTGGATGAGCAGAGGGATCTTGGTGTCCATGTACACAGATCTCTGAAAGTTGCCACCCAGGTAAATAGTGCTGTGAGGAAGGCATATGGTGTACTGGGCTTTATTGGCAGAGGAATTGAGTTCCGGAGTCCTGAGGTCATGTTGCAGTTGTATAAGACTCTGGTGCGGCCTCATCTGGAGTATTGTGTGCAGTTTTGGTCGCCATACTATAGGAAGGATGTGGAAGCTTTAGAACGAGTGCAGAGGAGGTTTACCAGGATGTTGCCTGGAATGGTAGGAAAATCTTATGAGGAAAGGCTGAGGCACTTGGGGCTGTTCTCATTGGAGAAGAGAAGGTTTAGGGGAGATCTGATAGAAGAGTATAAGATGATTAGGGGTTTAGATAGGGTAGATACTAAGAACCTTTTACCGCTAATGGAGTCAGGTGTTACTAGGGGACATAGCTTTAAATTAAGGGGTGGTAGGTATAGGACAGATGTTAGGGGTAGATTCTTCACGCAGCGGGTTGTGAGTTCATGGAATGCCCTGCCCGTATCAGTGGTGAACTCTCCTTCTTTATGGTCATTTAAGCGGGCATTGGATAGGCATTTGGAAGTTATTGGGCTAGTATAGGTTAGGTAGGATTCGGTCGGCGCAACATCGAGGGCCGAAGGGCCTGTACTGCGCTGTATCCTTCTATGTTCTATGTTCTATGTTCTAAGCATCCTTCCACTATTAACCTCTCCTTCCTAACCCCAGGGCAATGGTGTATGTATCCAATTTGCCTGCCCTCCTGCATTCTATGACATCGAATCTTCCCAAGCAGCCTTTCATGTGGAACTTAATCAAAGGCCTTATGGAAATCTATATAGACTACGTCTACTGCTCTCTGTGCCTACTGATTGAAAATCTCTGTAAAGCCATGTTGCTGCAGTTATGAATCCTTGCTGAGAGAGTATTTGCGGAAATCTCTATTGATTTGATCTCCTTTGTCAGCAATAATTTCCTTACAACAGACACAGATGTTTGTACCATGAAATGAGAGCGAAGAAACTCAGTGTTTAATCTGTAGAGCTATGAGAGAATAGAGATGGCTGCACTGAAACTTGAGGATTGGTTGCGATCACTTATTTCCAGGAGAGACATTGACAGGGTGAGAAATTCCATACTTTACCCAGGATTGATTGTTTTGATTTATTGTCATGTGTACATCAGTACAGGGAAACACTTTATTTATGAGCAGTGGAGGCAAATCATAGTAAGCATGGCCAGACAGATCATAGGGTGGAAATAGACTTGGACAGAGTAAAGCATACAGGTTACATTGCACAGGATGCGCGCTAGACAAGGTCAACATGAACATCATCAGTATTATGTGAAATTAGAGAAGCCATTCATCAGTCTAATATGGTTTTCCTAATTGTTTCTAACCGTAATTACCTCTCTCCACATTAATTATCAGTCAGTGTGTGAGCCTGCACTGAACGTCATGTGTTCACAATCCCCAACAGCAGCCACCATACCTTCCATCTGTTACAGATAGGCATTCCCACCAGCTTCTGCCCTACAAAGAGAACACCATGCTGTCTTCTCGAAGATGGAAGGTGCCTCCTTGAGATTCCACACAACGTATTTTACTTCACTCTTCACTTCCCTGTGTAAGAGCGTTGAGCGGCTGAATGGTCTCCTCCTGCTGTCTCTGTGCGACTCATGGGGCAGAATGGCCTCCTTCTGTTCATGTGTCAGTGACTCAAGGAGCTGAATGGCCTCCTCTTGTTCCTTTATAATGGACTCAAGGGGCTGAATGGCTTCTACTTCGTCCGATTGGACAGGGCCAAGGGCCTGACTGGGTTACCCCTGGGTCCTGATTAACAGCTCGATGTGCTGACTAGTGTGATGATGCTGTAGCTTTCAGATGTTATTTTGTCCTGGTTTCTTTTAAGAGACAGATTGAATGATCGTTACCAAGATGGTTAGTTAAAGCCACTGTTTAAACAGCTAGAGAGGCCTTGGGTTTATTTCAATGCAGCCTGAATGGGTGTGGCCTCCTCTCACAGATTAGGATCTCTGGGTTTTGGTTTCTCAGTAACATCAGAAACTAATGGGGTCTCCACAGAGTTAAAAGCTTCAGTGACTATCTCCTGGCTACTACTCACTCTGACCTTTTTTTTTTACTGGATACTGCTTTCCCCTTCCTGGAGAACTGTATGTGGGAATTTGTTTTTTTTCCCCAATTGGTTGTGTTTATGGGATATGACTATGTTGGTACAGTTAGTTAGTAATAGGATTGCATCTACTATTCTGTTAAGTTTTTTGAATCGTGTTGCTATTCCAATTCCCTCTTTCTTTGATTACATTTTAATGATAGTGCTCAAATAAACAGTTTTGTTTAACATCGAGTAGTTTCACCAATCACATTACATCTGAACCAGTTGTTATATTTGACTTTAGAATAACATATTGGTTGCATTTAAACTATAACATCAAAATAATTTTTAAGGGCTCTGGCATGGTCTTTAATAATGGACTCCTTGCTTCCTGTGTAAGAGGCAGAAGGGTCTGAATGGGCTATCCCTCTTCTTGTTCAGTAGTTTCTCTGGACTGAATGGCTTCCTCATATTCCTGTGAAGTGAGCTTGAGTTACTGAATGACTTCCTCTGTTCCCTGTGGAATTAAGCAGCATCTCACAGTACTGTTAATGGATGCTACATATTCTTTCACAGCACAAGCCTGAATGTTGCCTGGGTTTTGCTGCACATGGACACAGACTGTTTCAGGAGCTGACGGGGTGGGGGGGGGGGGGGGGGGGAGACACATTGTTGTGAACATTGAATAATCTTCAAAAAACATCCCCGCTTCTGAAACTTTGTGTTCTCATCATATGCTCATAGCAACAGGTCATGGTAGAGGATCAGGGGGTGCATATTTCAAACAGAGGGTATTGAATGTCAGCAATCCGCTTCTCCATCATGTTAGGAGAGGTAGATGACAAAGTATTTAAAGAAGGGGAGATGGATTTGACCTGACAGAGAGTTAAGGGCTATGAAGATTTGGACATTGAAGAGGATTTCGGACCTAGAGCACATCAGTCATGATCTTAATGAATGGCAAGGCAGGCTTGAGGGGGATGAGCGTCCTGCCCCTGTTTCTGATGTTCTCACATTCTATTATTGGAAGGTTAGTGGATTTTTTTTCTTGATAGGGCCGTTATTGATGTTGCAGTCAAAGATTTGAGCCCTCTCTGGGTGAGGTATGGGGACTGTATTCTCAGTTAATCTGGGTCTACAACATGACCAATAAATGAAGCACAAGTTGCAGAGAGGGGACGCTCTGTAAAGAGAGATGAGGGGCCTCTTTCATTCCCAGCTTGGGTTTTCAAATTACATTTGCCAAATCACCTCAAACTGTGTGTGATAATACTGAGGGGCTGAATAGTCTTCACGTTTCTATGCACCTGGTGATAGCAGTAAGTGGCCTCAAATTGCTCCTGTCCTTCAGGTTTGAGGGGCTGAATGGAACACAGGAACATCGGACTGAGGAGCAGAAGTGGGTCATTAGACACTTTAAGTCTTCTCCACCAGGCACTAAGATTGTAGCTGATCAGGTTGTGGTCTCAGCCCCACTTTCCGATCTGTAGCCTATCATCCGTGACACAGTTCCCTGTCAAGTGTTTAACTAACTCAGCCTTGGATCAACGTGGACATAGAGGCACGATAAACTTGCAGTGAAGAGAATTCTGACTTGAAAGGTCGTTTCAGAATGTCTCTTCATTCCTTTTATAGAATCAGAGAGTCATGCAGAACGGAAACAGACCCATTAGTCCAATCTGTTCACTCGGACCAGATAACCAAATCTGATCTAGTCACATTTGCCAACATGTGGCCAGTATCCTTCGTCTTTCAGACACATTTTAAATGTGTAATTGTACCGCCTTCACCATTTCCACCCACTGCACTTTCTGTACACACATTACTCTCTGAGTGCTAAAAAAAATGCCCCTGACCTCGCTTCTAAATTATTCCCTTCTCGCCTTCAATCTATGCCCTCTTGTTTTGGATTCCTTATTCTGGGAACAGACTGTGACTAATCAGTCTATTCATGCACACTTTTTTAGCTTGCACACATTGCTGTGATGAGAAACAGTGAGGGAGGGAGGGTGCAGTATAGGCCATTCATTCTCCGGCAGATCACATTTTGCTCCTCTCTGAGTTGAGTCACACAACACTATCATCCTCGCCCAAACTGGACCATGTGAGGTTTCCTTCAACATTATCCGAACTATGTCTACATCACATTCCCTGCTCCATGGAGGTACATTGTTGCTGCTTGTTCTGTGCAGAAAATAATCAATTTGAAATGTATGTATATGTGCCTGCATCATTTAAAAATGTTTAAATGTTTATGCATTCAGAGTACATGTGATAAAATGAAGGCATCTTATTTCTTAACATATGCAGAAATTGTTGCAAAACCTCAGCAGGTCTGTCAGCATCTAGGTGCCTTTCAAATGTTATAATTGGACCAGCCTCCATCCTCTGCGTGAAATGCTTAGGCCTTGTTCCAAATCTTGCCCCTCTCACTTTCAACCAATGGCCTCTACATTTGCGCGCCCTTACCCTGGGAAGAAACCTTGACTACGCACCCTATCCATGACTGTTATGATTTTATAAACTGCGACAGCTGCGAAATGTGATTCCAACTAACACGAACGTGCTCACAGTCTTCCCTGGGCCTTAATTCTGAAATTTAATACTGACCTCTCTTCCTTCTCCAACAGGATACAATTCTAACACCATTTTCATCAGTCTGTCTAGATGTATTATGAAACATCGCTGTGAGATTTGTACCTGAAACTTTGTGCCTGGAGATAGAGACATGAGCACCAATCAGCAATTGTTCCTAAAGCTGCAACATGATTCCTCTGTGTGTCTGTTCATCAGCCTGTTCTGACACACTGTGGCACACCTCCACAACAGGCAGGACTTGAATTCAGATTGTTTGGTCCAGAGCTAGGGACACTACCACAGAAGTTTAGCATTTGGAATCAAATTCAGGGTTCTGGCTCAGAGGCATGGGTACTACCCATGTCAGAAGATCTAAACTATTCCCAGACTTTGGGTCACATTTTACGTGCCAGCTTTCAGCTCAGGATGAGATTTCTTAAAATCTGGTTAACATTACTAAACTACATGAATATTTTTCATTGTTAAACAAATGCAAAGGTATTTGTCTCAATTGTCGGATTGTTCATGTACTGGGCCATCGAGTTAAGCCATAAATATCGTTAACTGCTATTATCTGCAGGCTGCAATATAAGGGAAATAAATCCTGCAGACATACTCTGCACAATGATGGGTCACAAATAGATATTTATTACTAAATATCAATGAAAAAAAGACCATAATTTCTGACACCAAAGCACCAATAACATGTGTGACTGAACTCTTCCTAAAATCATGAAATGATACCAGGTCACTGATTAATGTCCAGTCTCTCCTCCCCATTGACTGTGTCTGCAATCTGTCCCTCCTCTCCCTAACTGCACAAGGCATACCTAGCTCAGGGTCTTTGTGAAAATAATTGCCAGAGTGTGCAGGCCTCCTGGAGAGTGCGAGGGTATTTTAAATTTGAAGAGGGAAAGTGAGGAGATGGTAATATCACTCACTGGGCTGACGGGTGGCAGATGGAGTTTAATTTGGATTAATGTGAGGTATTGGATTTGGCAAATCATACAAGAGCAGAACCTATACAATTAAAAGTAGGGCCTGTGGCAGTGTTATGTAACAGAGACTTAGGCCGTCAGGTAAAGTTCATTAAAATTATCATCTCATATAGATAATGTGATTAAGAAGGTGTTTAACGCACTTGTCTTCAATGGTCAGACCTTTGAGTATCGGAATTGGGGCGTCATGTTGAGGGTGTGCAGGACATTGGTGAGACCTCTTCTGGAATACTGCGTCCAGTCTGGACATCCTGCCCACTCATTCCATAGGCACACCACTCTTTGTGCAAAACCATTGCTCCTGACGTCACATGTAGTTTTTTTCTCCACTCACTTTATACCTATGTCCTCTAGTTTTGGTCTCCCCCACACTGAGAAAATACCTTCACTATTCACTTTGATATTATTGACCTTGATATTATTCAGCTGGAGAGGGTTCAGAAGAGATTAACCTGGATGTTGCTGGGAATGGAGGGATTGAGCTATAAGGGGAGGCTGGATAGGCTGGGACTTCTTTTCACTGGAGAGTATGAGATTGAGGGTTTGACGTTACGGAGGTTTACAAATTCATGAGGGGTAAAGAAAAGCTGAAGGGCCAATTTCTTTTCCCTAGAGTCGAGGGTTCAAGACTGAGGGATATTTTATGGTCAGAGGAGAAAGGTTTACTAAAGTCATGAGAGGTTATTACTTTAGACAGAAGCTGGCTTGTGTGTGGAATAAGCTTCCCGAGGAAGTGGTGAAAGCAGGGACAGTTACAACATTTAAAGGACATTTAGATCAGTCCATGGATGGTGCTGTGAGCAGCTGCCATCTCCCTCCCCCTCTCCCTCTCTGAATGAATCCCTGTTGGTTTTCCCTCTCTGCCAATGCCTGTGCAGTGGCGTGTGGAGGCCAGCAGAGGGTGGCATTGCATCACTTTAAGCACCGCAGAGACTGCCAGACCTGCCCCACACAGAGACACACAGATACACACACAGAAAAGGTTGGGACACGGCGTGAAGCTCATCTGGTAATTTAAATTAAACATATAGAAATGCTCAATTCACCTCTTAAAGTGTTAAGATATGAGTGACAGAGAACTCCCAAATTCCACTGATTAAAAAAACATCTTTTTTTTTTAACTCTGAAAGTGAACATTTTACATCAAGTATTCACAACTCTGAGTCCCCCGTTCTCTTAACCGCTTATTACCCGACTCCAGCTCTATAGCAATATACTGTTTCTAGGTCTGCCATCCTGTCATATCACAGGAGCTTGTAAGCTCTCAGTTCAGAGCAGCATCACCTTCTCTTAAAGGTACAGTACACACTTTGAACTTCATCCCATTATACCCTGATGAATACAGATAAGTGGAACCTATCCAGATTTCTCTTGCTCTGTGGTTTGTCAATATTTCATCTATTCTGTCTAGTATATGTCAGGAGTTTTGTTGCTCCATTGACAGTATGTCGTTATTCAATTCTGTCCGTGGGAATATATCAGTATTTCACTTGCTCACACTCGTGTGTGTGGGGCAGGATTTCAGTTGTTTCATGGGGACTGTGACACTATAACAATCTCTATGTTTGTAAATGGTACCAAACCTGCAAGGATTGTAAAGTCTATGGAGGACAGTGTGGAAATCTAACAGTACGATCACATGTTGGTGCAGTGCTCATAATTATGGCAGATTGGGATTAATGCAGAGCAGTGTGAGGTGATGCACTTTGGTATGAAAGATAAAGAATGACAGTTTAAAACAGGCTGTACCATTATAAAGGGGCTGCAGGAACAGAGAGCGCTGGGTGTATATGAGCACAGATTGTTGAAGATGTCAGGACAAGTGGGGAGAGCAGTAATTATCACAGATTAGTTTCAGTATCTGAGCTGTTTACAGGGGGAGGTGTAGGAGAGAGTCTCCGTGCTCCCTTCTTGGGAGGTGGTGGTGATGATGTGTTGTAAGCCCACCCTCCTGCCCCCCGAGACCGTGGGGATTCCATTTGTACCAGCTCGACACAAAAGGGAGATGGCTTCGAAGTTGTGCCGGGGGAAAATGGAGCTGCCAGTGGGTTTAAACTGAGAATTTCCCTTCACTGAACATTGCTCCTTACTCGGTCGGTGGGACGTGGATGTTTCAGAATCCCCACACGACGCTTCCAGGGTCGTACCAGGGTCCTCCCCACATGGTGGGGGGAGGATGGGTGAGGGAATGGATATCGGGCACGCCACCACCCGGCATGACCATCTCTGTCCTATCCCAGGCTGTTTCTCCTGGAATGGGAGAAAGGGAGGGAAAGAGGGAGGGTGGGAGTGGGTGGTCCTGCTGTTAGTGTTAGTGTAGGTTGGGAGGGGGTCATGATCAGGTGTCCGGAGGGAGTCACTGCACTGTGTTGTATCCATGCAGTGTTATTAAGATGGGGTGGGGGGGGGTAAAGTGGAGGGAAAGAGAGAGAGAGAGAGAAAGAGAGACAGACAGAGACAGAGAGAGACAGAGACAGAGGGAGAGAGAGAGAAGGTGCTGTATGCAGCAGTGAGAGTGGTGGATCATGAGCTTTATTCGGGGGAAGGTGCTGTAACAGATATACAGGGAGTGTGAGGAAGCAGAGAGAATACGGTGATCCTTATCCTGACAGAACGGGGAAGGTTATTGATGCTTGCCTTGTATTGCTGGGTATTTCTTCAGACCACAGATACTGCACCGAGCTGGGTGGGGAGCTCAGACCATGCTTGGTGGATCTGCTGGTGTGGCCTCCTCTGGGAAGCGAATGGTCCCCCTCTGTAATGGCCCATCCACCAGGACCCCCATGCCCCTGTCGACAAAACGTGGTGTAATTAGCCCTTATCTGCCATGCTCGGGGTAAACTGTGCAGGGCAGCACCTAACAGAGAAAGCTCAACCGTGTGCTCAGTGGCCTTTAAAAGATGGCGCCAGTGTCAGGGATCATGGAATATCCAGGGGAACCCGGGAGATGGTGAGTTCCTCCAGTCATATTTGGGTGGGAGAATCGTGCCGGTAATGAATGAGAGGGACACCATGGGGTCGGGTGGGAAGTTAATGAGGTGAGTTCGATAAGATCGAACCAAGAAACTAGCTCAGCCTTGTGTAGATGATCCCTCTGTCACAATCAACGGAAATGGCACTGAGATAAATTATTGTTAGATTTAGCCCAATGAGTCAAACACTCTGCTGACCCTACACCCAGATACAAAACTGCAGAACAAATACTCATCGAAAACTCTGCATCATCTGAACTCCCACCAATATCATGTTCAGCTAACATTCCTGGGAAGACTCATGTTACAGGATGCTGTTAAAATGTTTTCATTTCTGCATTCTGAAACCTGGGAACACATCCTTCCATAACACCATCTCTCAGTCTCCCCGTCTCTGTCTATTTCCCATACCCCTCCCATTTGTAATTGTGTAAACTGATTCCTCCGCCATCTCTCTCTGGCAGTGATGTTCACACCCACAGCACTCCCTTGTCTTGGCACAATGGAGATATGGAGCTGTAAATGGATGGGAGCTGCACATTCTGTCACTTCCAGCATGGGCTGCAAGTTTCCCATCACTGGGCAGCGATCTAACACAGTGTTACAGATCAGTGCACTGGGGTGGGGTACACAGTCCTACATGCTGGGAGGGTAACTGTTCCTGGGTTACAGATCAATGCACTGGGGTGATGTACACAGTCCTACATTTTGTGAGGGTAACTGCTCCTGGGTTGCAGATCAATGCACTGGGGTGGAGTACACAGTCCTACATGCTGGGATGGTAACTGCTCCTGGGTTACAGATCAATGCACTGGGGTGGTGTACACAGTCCTACATGCTGGGGGGGTAACTGCTCCTGGGTTACAGATCAATGCACTGGGGTGGAGTACACAGCCCTACATGCTGGGAGGGTAACTGCTCCTGGGTTACAGATCAATGCACTGGGGTGGGGTACACAGCCCTACATGCTGGGAGGGTAACTGCTCCTGGTTTACAGATTATTTCACGGGTGATCACTGCACAGGTCACTGTGCTGATCAGACTGTCTGGTTGAGGATTATAGATAATGATCTGTTGTGGTCTGCACAACTCCCCGTGCTGGACAGACATATTGTCTGGGTTTATAGATCAATGCCCGGATCTGATCTGCACAGATTGCTGGTTTGCACTGAGCAGGACACTGGCCTGGTCTACACCATATTCCACGGAGAACAGATATCTCCCCTGGCTTTATGGTGTCTGGGCTGGTTCTGTGCGGTGGATTGAGAATGTGGTATATCTAACCATTTCAGCTGATCTGGCAATGCCTTTAGTTCTCATTCCTGTTATTGGACCCTCCGTCTCTCACCCCATTAATGTTACACTGTGCCCAGGCACAGTACATCATGTTGGTGGCGTGGGTAGTGGACAAAGGTGATGGACAGGTCATGGAGTTCCTGGAACGTTCTGTCCCCGACATTCTATAACTGACACTCCCCGGAACGTTCTGTCCCCGACATTCTATAACTGACATTCCCCGGAATGTTCTGTCCCCGACATTCTATAACTGACATTCCCCAGAAAGTTCTGTCCCTGACATTGTTTGTTTGTGAACGGCCGGACGTCAGTGAATTGAACATCGATAAGATCCCGAGGGAAGAGATCCCGTTCCAGGGAGAAGGAGACACTGTTCCGAAGGCCCCTCAGGCAGTTAAAGGGGTAAATACGTTTTCCCTGCATTTACATTTCTCCACGACACAGGATCGACCACAATTTATACCAAAATACAGGAATTCACGAACTCTTCTGGAAACTGGGAGAGAATCCTTCAGGACAGCAACGTTTCCACCCTCCGTATTAGGAACTGGGAAGGAGTGACCTGTGTCTGCTCTCGAGTGATCGACCGTGTGGGAACGTTCCAGAATCCATCTGTCCTTATGGATGTGTCTCTGTGTGTTTGGGGAGGGAGGGTTTCTTGTGATTTATGTCACATTTTTGTCAGTAATTCCGACCTTCCCATTTGTTATTCCAGCTCCAATTATTTTAATAAATCCCTGAATACAGGGACACATTTGAAAATCTCACTGGGTCCCCGATCAAACGGGACCCTTTGCCTCCAGGCTGATGGATAATGGATTTGTTTTCCTTCCTCACAGTTAACGTAGTGACCGTCTACGTCCTGCTTTATAAAGATTGTGGATTGTCTCCATGTGTCAGAAGTTACCTGGGGGCCATGGCAGCGGCGGATCTCCTGGTCATTATCCTCGACCTGATCCTGAGACACATTCCCATTGTTTATAAGGAACAGTTTTATTTCCTGAGGGACTCCGTCCCCGTGTGTAATATCCACGTGGTCCTGCTTTATGCAGCCACTGACTGCTCTGTCTGGTTCACCGTCACTTTCACCTTTGATCGGTTTGTGGCCATTTGTCGCCAGAAGCTGAAAAGTAAATATTGCAGTGAGAAAACGGCGGCTGTGGTTCTGGGAGCAGTGACTGTGCTGAGCTGTTTAAAGAACATTTTCTGCTATTTTATGCTCACGGCTCGGTATCGGCTGGGGAACGCCCCCTGGTTTTGTGATGTAACAGTCGCTGTTTATTACTCCAGTGTCTGGGCCACAATCGAGTTCCTCCACCACATTCTAACCCCGGGTGTCCCATTTCTCCTGATTCTGCTGCTCAATGTTCTCACCGTCAGACACATTTTAGTGACCAGCAGAGCCCGCAGGAGACTCCGCGCTCACACCAATGGGGACGCTCAGTCTGACACTGAAATGAGAAACCGAAAAAAATCCATCATTTTACTGTTTGTGATCTCGGCCAATTTCATTCTGTTATGGTAAACGTTAATGCTGTTTTCTATATGGAGACGGATGTGGAATATTGTGTATACCCCTGTCTATCTCGATCTCTTTGTGCAGGAATTGGGCTTCATGCTGCAGCTCCTCAGTTGCTGCACAAACACCGCGATTTATGCCGTGACCCAGACTAAGTTCAGGCAGCAGCTGAAGAATGTGCTAAAATATCCCTTTACCCAAATCCATCCATCAATCAAATTCCCTCATTAATCACACCATCCGGGATTTTCTCATTTCAGTTCAGTGTTTCAGCGATGGAGCAGCCTGTCGCTATGGTAACAGACTGAGGGTAGCGCTGGTTTGTCCATCCTTATCCCACAGGGGGGTTACAGGGAAACATTTCAATGTTTCTCACAACTCAGGGGCCAGTGAGAAAAGGCACCATCCCACTGACTGTATCCATCACTTCCATTTGTAACCAATAAAAATGTGGATTACAGCGTGCCGAGCAGCAGAGGGACCGATGTTGTTGTGTGTCTTTGTGTAGGAGAAGCTGAGCTGGAGAGAGACAGACTCAGCCCCAAGTCCTGATCCTCAGGGAAGGGGAGGGCACCGCCCCCTGAGCTCAGGAGCTGGGCTTAACGCCCTCTGTTCCCCCCGACTCCAACCTGGCCTCCCCATTATCTCTCCCCTACTCTTCCTCCTCAATTCTCTCTCTCTCCCTCTTTCAGCACACACTCTCTTTTTAAAACCTTTCACTCATCCCCCCTCTCTCTCTCTCACACACACACACACCCAACCCCGGTTTCTCCATATGCCTCCACTCTTCTCTCTCCCCCCTCTCTCTCTCATGTCGTCGCAGTCTCCCACAAATCCATCTCTACCCCATTTTCCCCAACTCCCACATCTCACCCCCACCCCCCACATGCAGCCTCACCCCCAAACATCCCCAGTCTCTGGGTCAGAGGGAGAGGGAAGGACCAGAGTATGTCAGAGAGAGATGGAGGGAGGGATAAGAGGGAGACAGATTCAGTCAGAGGGAGAGAGAGGGAGGTGGGAAGAGAGAGACCCCAAGAGAGGTGGAGAGCGAGAAGGGCGACAGAGAGAGAGAGGGAGTTAGAGAGAGAGAGAGAGAAAGAGGAAGGTCGAGACAGAGAGATGGTGAGAGAGAGGAAAGGCACAAAGGAGAGATGGGTGTGTGAGAGGTCGAGAGAGAGAGGGAGGGAGCGATAGAGGGAGATGGAGGGGCCGAGATAGAGAGGGAGGTGGCAAGTGAGAGAGGGAGGGATTGGGTGAGAGAGAGAGAGAGAGTGGGAGAGAGAGAGAGAGAG